>NC_142529.1:22624894-22702394 GCF_964205215.1 Stylophora pistillata
TCGATTGCGACACGTTCTCAATGGCTTTTTGAGTGTGCTTTCTGTCAACTGAAAACGCTATTATCACAGTCTAGATAGGTCACTAAATTTCACGTAATAAAATGATCAAATAAAATAGGCACCACTAATTCAATATTGTCGTATTTTGAATCGCAGAAAAACTAGACGAATTTAAAGAGCATCAACAAAAACTCAGAGCCTAAAACTTGGATTTACTCGGAGGTGTTTGGTTTTTTTATGCATACATCACTCCAGGGTTATCTTGTTTGGTGATATCGCTTTCGGTGTTTTTCATATACACACGTACTTAAGTAATTAAACTAGCCGGGGAGGAGTTGAGCGAACAATATTCAGCTGGTTTGCTAATTAAGGTCATTCTAGGCTCTAAATGGGGTTTCTAGCTTGAAGAAATGTCTCGATTATAAATAAAAAATCTGTTAATTTGTAAACGCACGTACACGCGATTTGCGAAACAGATTTCTCAGATAATCTGAATCTTCTCGAATGCAGAACAGGTTTATTCAAACTTTACGAACTCAATTTGATTTTCCTTGAAAATTTAATTTTGTTCTACCATTATGTAGGCTGGTGATTATTTTTGTACTAGGATCACGGATTTAAAAATGGTTTGTACTTATATGTGTAACAATTCGTACATCTTGTGTCTTAGTTAGCACATCTTTCATTTTAGATGTAAGAAAATGGGATTTTTTTTTTTGGAGAAACTGTATCTGTTTTAAAGATAAAATTAAAAAGCACGAAACTCAGTTGAACCGAGCTGATATTGCTTTGAGAACGTTTTTGTCTTTAATCAGATTCTCTTTTGTGAAATAGAATGTTCGCTTGCGCTGTGGGGAATTTTTACAAAGCCAACTTTTTTAAAAATCCTGATTGACTTTGTAAATAACCAGTAAGAAACCTATAATACAAACGCCCTTCAGACAATTTTGAATCCCGATAAGGCTCAATGTTGTTTGGGTTAGGAGAAGAATACGAACCGAATAAGGGAAAGTTCGTGACGAAAGGAGCAGGAGACAAAAAATCGGACATGATCTTCGTCAAACATTATACCCGTATTGAAATATCTCAATAACTTTTTCTCGTGGTGTTCCGATGTCTTACTTCAGAAACATGAAATAACTAGGACCTTTTTCTCCTTTTTAATTCAACAATAGTTTTTTTTTTTTTTTTTTTTTTGATATTTCTAGTAAAATGACGTTTGTTTTCCAAGTATATATTGTTTTTGTGATCGAGTGAACGAATAGAATATTTAGCCTGCTTTCGGGTCTCTTGTTTTGCTCCATGTCTTTTCTTCCGAAAAGTGCATTCAAAGGTTGAAGCTTTCGTTTGCCAGACCGCGATTTCGTATGTCATGACCGCGATCAAGGATCATCTGAGTTGGGTCCTCTCTCTACCTCCAATAGGATATTATCTGCTCGTAAATGTAGCACGGCATCTCGACTATGTGCAAAGAAAGATAAGCAAAAATCATAACCCTCGCTAGATGAAAGAAATGAAAAAATCAAAAATCTCCTCCTTCGCTAATCAGTTGGGCAAGGCAGTCACAGATGTAGCTAAAAATAAATTCTTTCCATTTGCATCCGCGATCGAGTGCCGTTTTCGTTTTTAAAGCCGTCGGCCTTTCCTTTTCCTCTTTTTTCCTTTGCTAAATACAGGAAGGAGGTTTTAAAAGCATTTTGTTAGAATGGGGTAGCTAAGAAAGGAAACAATACGACTTCATATTACATTATCGATATCAGAAGGCAACCGCAACGCCATAGTTAATGTCGTCGCTGATGCATTTTAAGAGGTATCTAAATGAACGCGTTTAATTGATGTTCGGTCGAGTGGAAGGTGACTTTACAACGCCGCGTTATGGCAATTAATGTTTTAATACACAGCTTAATCAGTCTTTTAACCACAAACCAATGCACGTGTGTTGCTTTCTATGTGCGCAAAATGTTTATCAGATAAACGAGAGAGAGCGAAAAAAATCGTCTTTGACTTATTAACGTGATTGTCATGGTAGACCTCGACTAATCCAATTTTTATGCAGGCTGTTTCACGTTCCGCGTCTTGTAGGTGTCTCGGTGAGAATTCCGTGCGTTACCATATGCGTTGCACATGCTTCGTGTATATAATGTCAATCATTGTTATTGGGTTCTCAACTGAAACGAAGTCTTCAGTTATTCTTTGGCTTGTTGAATCCTGGCGTTAATGATACCAAACCGATGCTGAAAATCACAACATTGCTATCTTTAATCGATTAATGTTTAGAAAAGGTAGTTCGAATAGTGACGTACTGTGGATGTCCAAATGTTTTTAGACTGATATGCAGTGTATATCAAATAAGTTTTTATTTATAACAGTGATCAACATTAATCTCCCTGATATTTCCGATGAAAGTTGCTGGAGGCAAAGTTCATGTTCTTTGTATAACCGCGAGATCTGTTTTGTTCAATAATGCACGCTTTCGGATCACTTCCATCGTGACTCTGGTAAGTGACTTGAGGGAGTTCAGGGAACGAGACAGAACTGCACATGATCAAGCATGGCATACCTTAGTGTAAAGTCACATGACCGAAGTATCTTGAAGATAACGATTTACCCTTACATTTCTAATATATTAGAGAGTAGATTCTCTTTTACGACAGACTCGTGCTTCTTTTCATTTTGATTCTGCCTTAGTACACCGTATACTAAGGCAGAATCAAAATGAAAGGGTTTAATCACAGTTAAAAGTTAGTTTATCTGTATTCATTATGAACTCCATGATAAGATGAAATAAGATTAAGGATGTATCTTTACTAAAAACTGAACACGGTAACCCCACCCTAGGGTAAATAAAACTTTGTTGTTGCGGAGATGAAAGAACTTGAAGAAAGCTGAAAGTTTGGTCTATATTGCGGAGTTCGTTAAGTGCCACTCTCTCTATGCATCGGCCATCTGTGGGCGTTAAAAGCAACTGTTCTTCAAGACTGGTGCTTTTCGACAAGTTTGTCAAAGAGTATTCATGAATTTCGTTTATTTAGTTTTTTTAAAATGCAATGGACAATTCATGCGAGTTTTGTGCTAAAGTTAGACCTGTTGTTATTGTTGTTGTTTCATTTCAAGAAGTATTTACTAAATTTCAAAAAGTTTTACTCTTTTAACTCCCAGAAGTGACAGATGATATCGATATCCTCCATTATCCAGCAGACAGGTAATGAGAATACTCAAACTCATATCAGGTAGGCGTTATTGTCTTGATCTAACACCAAGTTTTTATTCACCAATTTATAAGTAAATGTGTTACTGTGAGAGGGGATAATTGAATTGACGGTGGATGGTTGCACTTTGCCTTCTGTAACCATTGCATTCCGTAAAAGCAAATGTCAAAATTGATTTGTTCTTTTATAAGACCTCGTAAAGAGCAGCAATGAACTTTTTAACCAGGCTCTCTCTGTGAACAATTATCGGGTACGACAGTGCGTAGAACAACGAAAGCTTTGCGGAAACGAGTGACATGTTGACTGTCACTTTGATTTTTGGGGGAATAGAAAAATCCACTGAGCATATTTCTGCCCCTCGCTCGAGACGATGCTTCACAATCACGGCTTCTGACGATAACGCTCTTAAAAAAAGTTCAATTAACACCCCTCCTCTCCCCCCCTTCTTTTGAGGAAGAGTAATTTGGACGTGGCTTGAGTTATTTTCCCTTTTTACTCATTCGTGTAAATTTTGTGGGTATTTTAAAAGGACTGAAAGTTGATAAACAGTTGATACATCTCTACAGAAAAAGAAAGGTGACTGCATTAGGTTAATTGAGCCTGGTGAAATCTATATTCACCACAGAGCTCTATTAGCTGATACTATTTTGGTCGCCATATTGGTTTTTGATTAAGCAAAAGCATGAATCAAACTTCCATGGACAATTTTTTTAAAGCTCCATGATGTAGAAGATTTATACTATACTGCACATAAAAATCAGGCGAATAAGCGAATACCTCCCGAGAACATGGCATGGTTTTTCGATGTAGTAAATGGACGAATGGAAGAGGTAAACAGGTAAGATGGTCTTTCGCTCTTGAACGAGCAAGGCGACCTACATTTTTTTTTTATTTCATAGTTTCGTTTAACAAATGATCCCCAATAGACTGAGAGTAAAAAAAAAAAAAAGGTTATTGGAGGAAAAAAAAAAGGTATAGCTAAAAGCGTACGTGAAGAGTGTTGTTTGCGGATGATAATTATGACCTTGAAAGCATCGACTCGAGGAACTTTTTGAGTCAATGTCGTTTGATATCGTTTTGATACTGGCATAAATGGGGTAATATTTCTCAAGCAAGCGCGGTGACCTCTTTTTTTTACTGATTGTAGTGTCCGAAAGAAACATTTTTAAGGAACTTTTTAGAAAAGTTTAAATAGTATTGTTGGATAACTTTTTTTTTCTTCTAAAAAATACTCCCTTTATTAAAGAACTTGACACTTCTCCAAGTCTCAGTTCTAGGCGTGTTCCAAATTTTTAAAAATATCTATGAATTTTCGTGCATTTCTGCATTTCCGCATCTCAAGCACGGTGACCCATCTTTATTGTTGCAGGTTTCGAAAGAGACATCGTATGGGAAAATTTGAGGAAAAACAGTTAAAGATAATTGTTGAATAACTTTTTTTTTCTAAGAAATCGTCATAATGAACGTGACAGTTCTCTAAGTTTTAAGTCTATGCATGTTCCAAATCTTAAAAAAAAAGCTTTCCGCGCAACATTTTAGGGCGCCAAGCTTTCGAAAGGACGGATGTTAAAAATCACCATCTACATCTGGGAACCACTTTGGTTATCAAGATAAAGGAAACTGAAAGGATTTTGATTTTAAGATTGCGCCCAATTTTGGGCCATTATTTGACCGAACGTTAAAATCACGGCTGATATGTATTCTTGAGAACCTAAGCATTTACAACCTTTTCATTACCGTTTTAGACGGAAAAATAAAACTAGACCTTTGCTTTCATAAAAAAAAAAAGGCAAAATTCAAATATTTGAAAAATATTTGTAAAAATGTTTGATCGCTTTGTCGTGCGTTTCCTTTCATGAAAAGTTCAATTGTCCTGTGAAACCAGAGTAAGATCTGCTTGGAACTGAAATGAAGAAACTTATTCTCACGTAGTAACTTAGCTGGGAATTCGGACTGTTTACGGAACCATGATCTCATCACAATTAGACCTTGACACCTTGCTCCTCAATTTCGAGATCTCTCTGATAATACAAATTCACCGATCTATTTTAGTTATCTGAGAAAAATAAAAAGGAATCGAATTAGCGAAATAAGCAAATATTTATGGTAGCTATTTTTTTTTTGACTGCCAACGCAAATGTTTTGTTTTAAGTACGTGAAGTATCCGTTGGATCAGATGAGCTACACTCCTCGTAACTAGATCGACCGTTTTACTTTCGATAGAGTTCTTTCGATCTCTGATGTCTGCTAATTTCCTGATTGCAACTGCGTTTCTTAGATTAGAATCTCGTTGAAAACTAAATAATTATAATTAATAAATAATTAATAATTATAATCGGTTTGGCTCGGTCCTAACAGTCTCTATAAAAAGAAGATATATTCGAGAACTGACCGGTTAAAACTGCGCTATATCAATCACTGTAGTCTAGGCAAGTTATCATCACTAATGCAAATCAGTCTTGAAAGAAGTTTTTTTTCGTAAGCGAAACACTCAATTTCCGACTAAGTCTTTTATAAGCCAAGAGTCTCAAGGTGAGCTGGGAAGCGTACAACAATTCCACAAGCACTCAATGAATGTGAGCATTTGTCTTCTTCTATTCCTTGTCTTCGTGAGACAAATTTTTTCAATTATTTAGCATATTCATATTGCCTATAAACCATTTTTTAAACGAGAATAAAACAGTTAAGGCCGAATGATCTCTGTAAAGATTTCCGCCTTGGTCATTAAGCTAAGACCGCGGCAATATAGATCTGTTATTATTGTCCAGATAAATTATTATCGCCAATTCCAATCAGTCTTATGAAAAGAGTTGATTTTTGTATGAGAAACGCAGTTTACGACCATTCGTTACGAGCCAGGATTTTTTCAAGGTGCGCTGGAAAGCGCACAGCACTTTCATAACCACTGTATGTTTGTCATAATCAACGTGAGAATCTGGCCTCTTCGATTCACTGTTTTCATGGGGCGAAGTTTTCCAATTACTGTGCATTTTGACATTGCCGACAATCATTTTTCAAACAAGAATAAAAAAATCTTTTTTTTTCTGAAAAGAATGAGGAAGTGATCTCTGTGAAGCTTCTACGCGGTAACATCTGCTTTTTTTGTCAACGGAAATCAAGCCTTTGGAAATGAGAATAGTTCTTGTCTTCTTCCACTTCATATTGAAAACTGTACCTGGAAGTTACGATGGACTGATGTTTTTCAACTTAAATGTGAGTACGTATGATGCACGATCCTTCGCAGTACATAGCGCTATTCATGCAATAGCGAAAATCAGACCTGAAAAAAAAAAAAAAAAAACGGGCTGTACGGGATTCGAACCACTGACCTCTGCGATACTAGTGCAGCGCTCTACCAATTGAGCTAACAAGCCAACTGGGAGCAGGCCGTTAAGCTGATTCGTAATAAACCCGTGATGATAAATCAGATACAATGAATATATGAAGTTCATATATTTTGGACTGCGGTATTAAATACGTATGATTCACGATCCTTCGCAGTAGATAGCGCTATTTATGCAATAGCGAAAATCAGACCTGAAAAAAAAAATCAGGCCTGTACGGGACTCGAACCACTGACCTCTGCGATACTAGTGCAGCGCTCTAACAATTGAGCTAACAAGCCAACTGGGAGCAGGCCAGATTTTCGCTGTTGCATTAATAGCGCTATCTACTGCGAAGGATCGTGCATCATACGTATTTAATACCGCAGTCAAAATATATGAATTTCATATATTCATTGTATCTTAAATGTGAGTATCTCTGAGGATTCGCTTGTAAACTCTTCCCGAAGAAAGTTAATTTATCCAGGTGCGCTACTCTGGTAATCTGGGTCGCAGAGATTGAAAAAAATTTTCTTACAGTTTGGAATCGCCATCACTACCGTGCGGTCATAAGTCCATTTACAATTTTGTTGAAAATCTTGATGATCTCAGCAATCAAGAAAACAAGAGAGTTCCGGACGAACTCTAACATTTTGATCACCAGTTTGGCCGTTTCTGATCTCTTAGTGGGTTTGGTTTCTGGTGCACTTAACTTCTCTTTAGAAGCGATAATTCTTCGAGGAACTGTTTCGGAGGGCATAATTTGTACGATGGCTAACATTACTAAATTTGTAGTGAAGTCTACTCACCATGCTGCATATTATCATGTGGTTCTGCTCAGCTGGGAGAGGTATGTTGCGGTTGTAAAACCTTTGAAGTACAAGATGATAGTTACAAAGAAACGTTTGAAGAGATTAGAGATAGTCACTTGGATAACAGCCATCACAACTCCCATCTTGTTTCTCTCATTAAATGCTTCTGGCGTTTTGAGCCTGGTAATTCCTGTTATATTTGCCATTGTTCAGTTTATCGCCTTTACCCTGTTGGTGTACTTTTATTGCCTGGTTTATATCAAAATACGAAAACAGAATCGAAACTATCGAAATCAAAGCAGCCAGGTCAATGCCCTGATTAGAGCAAAGATCGAAAGCAGAATTGCTTTCACGGCGTTTCTGATATTTGCTATTCGTGTTTTTCTCGTTGCCATGTTCCAATAACGTAGCTCCATTTTCTGCCTGTAAAAGCACACAAAACTCACAATTCCTCTATTCGCTCCGACGAAGGGCTAACGCTCGACATGTCAGCTTTTGTAATCATTACGGTGGCCAATTTACCATTTCAACTTTGTTGATATATCCAAATTATTTCGTTACCCCCACCGACGCAGCCCCAAACAGTTTCTTTAGAAACTATCTGCCTTTATTCGTTTCTGATAACAGTTACAGTTTTTATCTCCATAGCTTCGTTAGGCTTTGCACACGTTTTAGCGCTACATTTGCCATTTCTTCGTCCAAGTTTAGTTTTGAGATGGGCGGAAATTTTCCACCGGTTCAACTTCCCCGTAAATCCTGCCCTGTATTTCTATAGAAACAAAAGATGCAGGGAGGCTGCTCTCAAACTGTTAGGATTTAGTAAACCAAGGGAAATTGAGCCAGCAGGTGACATGGGAACGAGAAAAACATGAATAAATTAGTGGAATGAAAAGCATGACATGGGTCTCCGTTAAAGAAAGCATCGATATTCCTGTGAGTCTGTATACGTTAAATTTTTCGTCTTCACAGAAAGAGCGCCAACAATTTCAGCAATTGATAGCAGGAGAGAAACCCGTCAGTTTACTGGAACACTGCTTGCTTTGACACGAATTTGTAAATGCAAAAATTAAATTCTTGCAGTTGCCAATCAGATGTATGCCGCAAACAGCCCGGCAGTGAGAACTCACATTGAAATCAGTAACCGCTTGAAGTGCGGGAAAGTATGGGTGCCCAGGTGGTTTCTGATTGGCTGAGAGGGGCATCAAGACCAATGAGGACCAATCATAAGCAAAGAAAAGTAAAACCGCATGATGCACGATCCTCGCAGTAGAGAGCGCTAAAGTAAAAATGTGAAGTAAAACCATAAAAATTCCGGACAAATTTCAACACTCGTAGGAAATCAAAATTCATGAACCGCACATGAGATAAAGTACATTTTTTTTTTAAAGAAATACAAACCCTGGACACATAATGTGGAAATTTAAGTTTTCAACTGTTACGTCAAGGATATGGTTTATTCGTTTTTTTTCTTTTTTTTTTAAAAAAGTACAAAAAAAAAAAAAAAACTGATCAGTACTTGTCTTGACTATGCGTTTGCCAATCTCTGTAGCGAAAAGTAATCATTGAAGTAAAATGCACACATATTAGAGCTCTACTTTGGAGACGGGTCCATCGGGTGGGAAACTACTAGCTTGTTATTGGATAGCTGTGATATAACTATTTCAGAGGACTATAGGCGCGAAAGTCAGGTTTCGTTTAGAATAAACGACTACAGCCTCTTTAAGATTAAAATAAAAGGTAAGGTTGCTCATTCGCCCAATTCATCAGTTTCGCTCTATGATGAAATATGTGTGCATTTTACTTCAATGATTACTTTTCGTAACAGAGATTGGCAAACGCATAGTCAAGACAAGTCATAATCAGTTTTTTTTTGTACTTTTTTTTTTTCTTAAAAAACCAATAAACCACATCCTTGACGTAACAGTAGAAAACATATTTCTCAAGTAGTCCGATCAGTGGTGCCAAATCCTTGGAGAAGGTTGGGATCTTTAAAAAGGGCAAAAATAAATATGTTTTCACTTCCCATAGATCTGACCATGTGCGTTTTATACTTGTTGAGCGAGACGGCACTTTTGGAGGTGTTAAGAACAAAGCATTTTCGAGAAGGATCACAGCTGGATATTCTCCTTGGCCCCTGGTACTAATCTTTTGTCTTAAGGTTAAGCTCCCAAAATAAGGGCTTTTCAGTTGATCGGTTGATATCAAAGTGCGCAAGAAAGTGGTTCCTCCTTCCCGGTCGCCGTCCGCTTTTAAGAATAACGTTTATGCCTAATCCTTTGAGCACTAAGAGTGACTGCTATCTAATTTAACATTAGCAATTTAACCCTAAACCCTAAATGCTTCACCCCCTTTTTCTAATAGTTACTCTTATGTAATATTTTGACTTCATTTTATTTTATTTTATTTTGATTTTATTTTATATTTTAATAATATATAACATATATTTTTTACAATTTTAAATTGAGTTTAGGAGCGTGCTGTTGTTACAGAAGTCGCTCCCTCAATTTTAACACCTAACTTTTATGTTCATTTTACACACTCATTCCCACCCTTGCATACGCTTTGTCCCCTTTTTTTTTTTTTTTTTTTTACCCACTGATCACGAGATTGCTCATCATTGGTGTGGGAACCCATTTTCATGGGATCCCATACATCAACACCAAGGGAAGCCACAAAGGTTGCTAGTGAAACTACTGATTAATATATTTAATACTATACAAAAGTGCGCAAGAAAGTGGTTCCTCCTTTCCTGTCGCCGTCCGCTTCTAAGAAACGTTTATGCCTAATCCTTTGAGCATTAAGAGTGACTGCTATCTAATTTTTCTTCACAATATCATCCCTGAATCATACACTAAGGTAAGGAGACTAAAGGAAATTGATGACCAACTAAAGAAAGTCTTCATTATTAAACAAATTCTCCTTGTCAGCCGCACCTTAAGAAATGTATAGAGAACAATATGGAAAATATGCATACTGATTTTGGGGTTGATTTGCTAATTGTTCGCTTACCTAACTCCCAGCAGAAGTACTCGATCTGGACATTCCTCAGCAGATCAGCATTTGGGGAGCTTGCATGACACGAAAGGACTACAAAGACAAACAAAAGACGTCCATGATTAGCAAGGAGATAAACATAACATTGGGATTGTCATAATTATAGATATTTCCGTCTAGATTTATAAGAAATGAGATCATTCCTCAGAATTTTGGTTCAATACCGCTTTTGTGGACCAGTTCTATTTTTCGCAAGTTTTAGTTCTCACCCACTTTATCAAAAACTGAGAGTTGTTTTCATTGTTTGTACAGAGGGAGGAAGAAAGACGAAAGAAAGGTTACTGTAGCATATTCAACAAAAATTCCAGCACGCGAAGGACAATTTATATTTTCAATATCACTTGGGCAATCTGAAATTTCCTCTAAAAGAGATGCGTTTTTAAAACGAGTTAAAAAAATAAGAGTGGATTGGCAAGCTTTTATCACTTTATTTTGGTATGTAGTCTGAGGTTTTCAAGTATAGCACGGAGAAAAAAATTACCAAATAGCGGTGTAATAATCGGAATTATTATAGACATCGATTTGAAGCTCGTCAGTGAGGTCAAATGGCTTGGAGCTAAAGTTCAACTGTTCATCGCGATCGAGTTCTTTGGAAAAGGTACAACACTGAGAAACCAAAGTACTCACTGAAGAAATGATTAACTGGGGTAAGCACTGTTCTGAATAGTGAATAGTGATACTGGTCTAAAGGATAAACCGCCTTACACTGAAACGTATAGGAATTCATTTTATTGTAGAACAATGAAAGACTGGAACTCCTTACCAAATAGTGTTTTAGGAATTGATAAATTAATTAATTTTAAAGATGCAATTAGAGGAACCTTTAACATATGTATATATATATATATCATTTATCTTTACATTTTTTATCTCATTTTGTTAATTATTATTGTTATTTTATGTCTTGCGTGATAGCCTCCCTTTGCAAGACTAATAAATGTAGATGTAGATGTTAACCAAAACATAGCGATAGCAAACGAAACCGATTGTTATGATTGTCGAAAGCACAGAATAGAAATGTTACAAAGCTGTCATCACAATATGGCGATGCGTTTCCTTTATGACAGATTTTCTGTGATGTCATTTTCAAGAACACTACTTCTAAGGTGATGTAAGGAAAAAAAAAGGCACGGGTACTTACTGAAAACAACTTACTCATAGTTATACGACCAGTCCAGCCATGTAGGGCGATAATCAGAGATTGAAGGCAACGACTCTCCAAAACATTTTCTTTTTCGTACGTGACAGATTGTCGGTATAGCACGCCGGTTTGAATATTCTTGTGATTGGCGCGGATAAGATAATTATCCATACCTATAAATTTGTTTGCTTGACCTGATTTGGTTTGATTTAGGCTTATAGAAATGATACGATTAAATCTGGAACGAACATTGTCCCCATCTTTAATTAAGAAACTTGCATCGATTTCTTCAATTAATTTAGGGTTTACAAGTAAATACTAGTACTGCTTCACTTGAACGAACGTGTCTCCTAAAGCTTAGAATACAACATGAACTGATTTCATTAAAACATTCTTGGCAAAGATTTTCATGATCATAATAAAAGATTATCATAATCAAAAGATGATCATGATCAAAGATGATCATAATCAAAGATTACCATTTGCGTTGTGTTTTTCCGCATTAATGTCTCGACAGGGAAGAGTGTTTCTCTTGCAATCGCGTAGACCAGGTTAATCCGTTTTTGAGACATACCATTTATCCGGCATATGTAATTTGGTAATAACAACTAAGTTGAAATTGTAAATTGGCCACCGTAAAGAGTTAAAAGGCTGACGTTTCGAGCGTTAGCCCTTCGTCATTCGCTCTGACTAACGGCTAACGCTCGAAACGTCAGCTTTTTAATTCTTTTCGGAGGCTAATTTACAATTTCAACTTAGATGATATTGCCAAGTTACCTTGTTACCCCCACCGACGTAGCACTACAGTTTCTTTAGAAACTTACCCTCTTTATTCATTTAACATACGAACAGCTTTTAAGTTTTCTTATAAAAGAATATTGTGTCTGAGCTTGTTCTTCTAAAAAAGAAATGAATCACGCTTTCTAAAACTTCCCATGACTTCTTAATGATTTATAAATAACTCATTAACTACACGTAAATAAGTTGTTGAATATACGTCTATACTGAAATTTAACTTCCGGTTATAATTTCAAAATGCCAGTCACTGTCGCCCATAGTAGCTCACGTTGAAACTATCCTTGGGCTGGGGTTTCGACGTTTTGGGCTGGGGTTTCGACGTCCAGTCTTCGTTCTCTTCAGGTGAACGGCGAGCTTACTTCCCGACCAGCGACAGATAATCGAGTCTACGCCACTCTCGCCCGGACGATCACGCTAAACAATGGATTGAAATAAGTCTGTCACGTGTCCTCATTTCTTCTTTTTAATAATATTCACGCACCTTTTGTTATTAAAAAGAAGAAATATGTATAAATATAGTGAATATATTTTTGGCTTTTGTGGTCTGTGATAAATATAAGTAATACATTAGTTTTCCACAATCCTGCCGATAACTTCTCCAACATATCACAAGCGTAAAGATCTTCTAATTCGCTATTACACGAAATCTACAATTTTCTTGAGTGTACAGAGATGTTTTCCTTTAACTTGCGTTAATCTCGAACTATAGCACATTCGTTAATTTCCCACAGAAGGGTGAATTATAGTAAACCGCTAATTTCTTTTATACAAAGCAAAACCTGGAGTTGAATAGCTTGATGTCGAACTTTAGTGTGCTTGTGAAATGATGAACCACCACTACGATTTGGTAAACTTGAATTGACTAACCAGTTTATAAGATAATTTGTTTGTTTTGAGGAAAACAACTACTCATTAACGAACAAGATTCTTTAAAGGCCCATTTTCAACCGAGATGCCTTGCGCGCCCAGATCATTTTTCATATATGAAAAATACGCTATTTTGCTCGAAGTTGCGGAATCGCTTTGATATCTTCTTCCATCTTACTAATTAGGGCTTTCAAAGTTCCATCTTGAATCATGTGCGAACAACAAACTATCGTAGTATCCATATCAGTTAATAGTTTTTAATTCTTACATGTATGACGGTGAAAAACGTCATTTTAAAAGTTGATGCCGCCGAAGAAGCGGTATAGAGGAAGGCCGGGTCTGCCCAGCTCGGCAAAGGTTATTCGACTTCGAGAGTCTGTGTATGATTTATGGAGGGCAAGGAAAACAACATTGGGTTTCGGTAACACTACAGACAGTGCTTTTGCAGAAATGTTATTGCATTGTTCCTACGATGGAACTAGAGACTCCGGGGAGATTGTTTCGAGGTGAGAATAATTATTTCACTGATTTTTACTTGAGAGCCTGAGATATGTATGTAAGCGATCTCATTTGTACAAGTCATTATTCTATAATTGAAATGCGTAAAGTAAATCAGTTTTGGCCAATATTGGTTATTTGTTTATATTTTATTTAGTGTTGAAGCCGAACAATTTCCTTCAACATCAAGTAAGCTTTGTACAAGTTTTATACACAGACTCGATTTATGATTTTTCAGTCTCAAATATTTAGCTGCAAATTTGTTTACTGTGTTCTTCACCAAATCTTTGTTTTTCTTTTTAATAGTGTTTGTGAATGACTATCAGAGTTCGCCATTTAACAATAGCGCGATTCCAAAACAAAAACAAACGACTGCGGAGGATCTCGGATGAAAATGGGCCTTTAACAAAATACCTCACGGCATTCAGTCTTGATAGCGTAAAGGGGTACGTTTCTAAGGTATTGTGGTGATGCGTCTGTGGGGAGGAGGGGGGGGAGTTTTTGTAAGATAATTTAATTTTCAGTGGATAATGATGCACATTGGCCACCGTCAAAAGTTTCTGAAGTTGACGTTTTGAGCGTCAGCACTTCGTCGAAGCGAATGGAAGAATTGTGGGTCATCCGTTCTTTTGAAGTATCCATAAAGTACCCATTTTCCCATTTCCCATTTTCCCATTTTCCAACTTGCCTCTGTGTTCGTTCACATGATTTCGGTGACTGAGCCATCAGTCACATGTCTTACAAGCGGAATGACAAAAAAGATATGCCTTACTGTAACTCTTTCGGCTCTCGGGCAATATCGCTAGGGAAGTTGGGATAGCCTTACAGCTGCGATGCTCATTTACGATCGACATAACAATCCGCTTTAGCTTTCATTCAGATCGTCTTTTGTATTCTTTCGTGTTCATCATCTATTTCCTCGCTACGAACTCTTTCATTATCTGAATCCTGCTCCTCGGATGACTCATATTCGTCATCTGATTCAAGTTCGTAATCTGAATCATATGTCAAATTGTCATCCGGCGACACGTGCTCATTGATAAGTCCTAGGCCCTCGCATTCAACCAAGACAGTCTTCGGAGTCTTGGAATTGATGTTAAACTTCACCTAAAGAAAAGAAGACAACAGTTCAGTTGTTTTTTTGAATTCGTCATAAAAAGAATCAAAGGCATCGGTGTTGCATGTTCATGTATCGGAGCAGCCTTTGCTTTAATGTCTTTGTCTCAACATTGTGGCAGGCAAGTAAGTACACGACATGATATCATTTAGGCTGAGTTAACACTTGGTGCCCGGGCATTAGTGCCAGGGCACCACACAAAATGGTGTTGCGTTAAGAGAATGGGCACCTGATATATCAGTTCTCGGTTCAGTGCCCAAGTACAAGGTCGGCACGGTGCCCGAATTCTGACTTGGGTACTTGAAAAAAGGTGGCCATCAAGAATCCTACTCGGGACCGTGCTCAAGCACCAAGTGTGAACGCAGCCTTTGTGTCCAACGTACTACGGGTGTGTATAGGCTTTGGCTTACTAAATTCTGTGTTTGATCAAGAACACTCGTACCACTTTCTCGACTAATCAGATTCAAATCAATGACATAGTAATATGCGTTTTCTCGCGCTTCAAGCCAATTTCGAGTATTTCTTTTGAGAGCTGACTGGCCGTTGTAATTGCGATCAAGGTGTAAAACACTAAGCAGAAAAACCTCTGTAAATGCCTCCACAGCCAGCATTGTAGCTTTAGCCCGATTGGTGAGCCGCTGCATCCGTATGGACGACTTTCCGCTTGCCAGTGCCATCAGTAAGATAGCCTGAAAACAGACAGAAACTCACCATGAACACTCTGTTCGCGAATAGGAGCATACCATCATCAGAAACATAGTTGCGTGAAAAAACAACAACAACAACAACAACAAAAACGTCTTGGAAAACTTTGACTCCATATTTGAAGAATTTCATACACGCTTTTGATTGGTCAACCTCATGTACAATGTAATGATCCCCTTCCTGTTTCCAAGTATATGAGGTGAAGTAAAACGGTCTATATTTATGGTCAGTGACTCTTGACAAATTCTTTAAGACTCTTATGTTCAGTAGTAAAAATAAGAATCCTCTTCGTCGACATAAACCTTATTTTTTTAGCTGGTCAGATACCAAATATATCTTTATAACATCTTGACGCTCCATCTAAATTGCATCTGTGTTTTCTATTCATAATTAGTATAATTTCAGAGCTGAGCAAAGAGTTTCCAGCAATCTGATTGGTCGAGCGGTTCCTTATATGACGCTATATAAACCGCTCCACGCGGTTTATATAAAATGTTAAAATAAAAAGTTAATAAATGTTACTAAAATGTTATGATTTTAGAAATTTCTCTGTTGTTCAGCTCTGAAATTATACTAAAACAGTTATTCGCCTCAGGTTCGGTGAATATTGTCGAACAATCCCCTCGACTTCGTCTCGGGGATTTTTCGACGATATTCACCTCGCCTTCGGCGAGTAATTGTTAGATATAACGTTCACAGGATACCAACATTGTATAAGATGAAAATAGCTTACATGCTCCTGTAACAGCCTATCAATGCATGAACCGCTGTTTACATTATTCACCAACATCTGGACAGCTCTAGAAACCACTTCCGCTGGGGCCATGCCTACCATTCCCAAAAACATCAAATTATATTTCATGCAAAGAGTAGGGGGTACAGTATACGACTAATAACACTCTTGCATCAGCACGTTACAATTTGCTTGCATCTATCCATATCTTTATGAATGCCAAATTTCTCATTTTCTGTGAAAAAAAGCCTTATTTCTATTTTTCAGGGTTGTAGCTGAGAAATTGCGCTGCCGGCTAAAATTTCAAGTGAGGTGGCTCAAAGATGGTGAACAACTGTAAGTGTGTAACCTCAGAAGTGCCCGTTGAGCTTTACCAAGCGATCATCGGCCAAAAATCCCGCCGGCGATCGCCGCTTTTTCATACAGCGAGTTTCGCCGGCAGCCGGTGTTTAGCGACAACCTTGAATGAATTGTCGTTGAAAACCCTCTGTTATTATACATTATATCTTATCAACCGAGCGCGAGGGCCGTACTGTGAGAATATTGGCCTGAGTTCTTGACAGCACGGACCGAGCGCAGCGAGGTCCGTACAAAAAAGACCGAGGGCCGATATTCTTCCAGTGCGGTCCCGAGTGAGCTTGTTTAATAAGAGATTTATTATACGACTGAAGTTCAAAGGGACACAAGTGCGGTATCATTCGGGACCATTCGGCACAGTGCCCGGTCCAATACTGAGAGAATATTGACCGGCAAAAGAGCATTTTGATTGGTTGATTTTAGTTATTGGCCCTGACTGCCCGAGTCGTATAATGAAGCTTCTTATCACACTTTTAATACCAAAGAAGTACATGTTACAAACCTTTTTCCCATATAGCAGTCCCTGACAGCAAAACGCCAGAAGACATTTTTGCAATAAGCCTGAGATAAAAAAAAAAGAATGATAATGTCTTCGTTTAGCAAGTAACAAACAGGGAACAATTTTTTTTTTACATAGTGACACTGACACCTGTTAATTTTTTATCTTACGCAAAAAGTGAACGCTGAAAACTTAAAAAAAAAACTTTTCTCCGTCATTAGAGAGTACGACAATTACAGTGGTTTAGCACTGGGCAAATTTTCAGCTCTGCAAGAACTTCCAACGCTGTGAGATTTGCCTTTTATTTCATTGAAAAACAAGTTTTTGTGACAACAAATCTGATGTAGAAAAACATGTGGGTCCATTCATTTCCTAATTCAAGCAATCTTAAAATAGTCTTAACTTACATCAGCCCCTGCCCGGTCCCTTGACTTCTGCAGTCTCTTTCTCGTCGGCTATCAATGTCTAGTGGGACTTGTGGGAAGTGAGTCTTCAGCATCTGATGTGCCTGTTTTACCATAATCTGAGCAATCTGAAACAATTTTGATAGTTGAAAATTAACAATTGATACACAAACAGGGAAGTATGGAGACACACTGACCTTATGAGTTTATCAAGCTCTCAAAAGCGTTGTGAAAAAAGATTGTCATAGTTTGACTGACTCTTTTTTCAATATAACTACAAAAATAGACATCTTTCTTCAAATCTGTACTTTTTCTTATGTCCTAGTTCCACCTTATCTCGCTTAACTATACTATAACGTAAGGTAAAGTCTGTTTACAAGCCTATTTCCCATTAGGCCGGTGCTCAACTCCGGTTTCTGTAGCATGAAGCGACTAGGAGTATTTCTACTCCCCCCTGGATGGGATGCCAGTCGATCGCAGGGTTACTCCCAGCATTAAATTGCCGGTACCCATTTATACACCTGGGTGAAGTGAGGCACTGTGAGAGTAAAGTGTCTTGCCTAAGAACACAACACAATGTCCCGGCCGGGGCTCGATCCGGAGTCGAGCGCACCAACCATGAGGCCACCGTGCCTCCACATACTATAACGTAAAGCTTATAAAATTGCTTTGCACTGACTAGGGTACTTTAGGACAATAGTAAACACCAATTTAGAAAAGAGAATTATGTTCCATATGGGCGTGACGCGCGCGATAATGTTACATCGCCATCTTAGATGTCCATGCAGTCATAAGATTGGCTCAGTTTTACCACGAGGTACATAATCCTTCTCTCTGATTGGCTGTGTACCATAGTGCCCCTTTATACTACTGACCAGAAGTGAATTAAATTTAGAAGTAACGGTAAGTGTAAGATCCAGAGTTAGTTGAGTTATGATCTGTGCAATACATGTGCCAAGTTGAACTTACCCTGACAGGCTTTGCTCCAGCGACAAATGCCCAACCTGTTATTTTGCTTATAGTTCCACTTTCTTTCATTACAACAGGAGTCAGACAATGAACTGGGAGACTTTCTACACATATTTTACCCTCCCAGTAGGGATGATAACTCCTATGAGGAAAAACACCAGAATTTAATATCAATATACATGATTGTGCACTTTAAGGCCATGACATACTAGGACTGCTACTACTTAACATACACCTTATTGGCCATAAAGGATGTAATAAATTCTTTATCACTGACTGTAGAATTATTTTGCAATTGCCAAGATAGTTACATTAATCTGCAGCAGGTAGTCTGAGTTTGAGAAAATGATGACTGCATGTTTAGATCGATTTAAATGCATATATTTTGCAAGGCTTTGAAAAAACTACACTTGCATGTCTCTGGTCAGTGTAAATGTATTTGAAACTGATCTCCTTTGAAAAAAAAATCAGGCATTTGTAGTAACCTAGAGGTATGTACTTGAGTTATCATGTTATGTTCTGTAAAACCCTTTCATGTGCATTTGTATGTACATTGTGGACAAAATAAGAAAAAAAAAAATCCACCATAAAGTCAAAACAAATTAAGAATGCACCACACATAATGCCAGATGTGGGCTCTAAAGTTAAGGAAGAAACAGCTACGAAGCCAAATGCAGAAGCTGCCAAAATCATTTTCCAGATCTCATACATGTTTTTCAGTTGCAGTGTAGAATGAATCTTATGGAGTAGAACTTTCTACAAAATAAGGGCATCTAAGAACCTTTTACGAATGTCAAAGTTAAAGTCAAATCCAAACTTGCCAATCAACGGCTTCATAATCTGAAAAGATAAAATCAGTAATAAAATTAAGTGAAATAATATAAGATCACAAGAATAAAAGAAATGATCGCCAACTGATGAAGTTCTTGTTTATTAAACAAATTCTCCTTGTCAGCACCTTAGGAAATGTATAAAGAACAGTATGGAGAATATGCATACTGATGTTAGGGTGTAGAGGGTTATAGAAGTAGTAGATTGCACATAGATAGGAAAGACATTGGCATGCATCTACTCACATTTTGGATATAGTCGGCATTAATAATGGCCTTGTAGGAGTGGGTTGAACCTTTAATGTGAAGTCTGTTAAATTTTGAGTATTCAGGAACTGGTAAAAATGGGCAGCATGGAATGGCTGATGTAACCAACAGGTTTAAGTGACTGAAAAAAAAGGGAATTAAAAAGTTATTATAATTCACATATGATTTTATTTTTGAAATATGCCTTAGTTTTGCAATCAAACTGAAACTTTGAGAATCAAGCACCTGCCTACAAAAAAAAACATAAAAGCATAAAAAACATAAAAAATTGACCCTCTCTTCAAATGCAAACCTTAAAGAAATTAAAGAAGATATATTCCAATTTGGAATGATTTGCCTTCTTAATGAGAGTTCACACTGAAATTGGTAAGAAGGTGACTGAAATATTTATGCATGGATCACAAGTATGACAAAGATATTTCACAAAAGATTGTTCATTTAAAATTGAAGAAGTTCCATTACAAGCAGTTGAATGCATCTAATGTTTACTGACATACCCAACAAGGGTGCATACTATTTTAATGCCAATAAAAATCATTTTCTGGTGAATTTAAAAAAAGATCCAAATTGCAGTGTTAGAGTAGTGGGGTTAAAAAATGAATGTGGTTCATCTTGCTGCCAAAAATAAGAATGAAAGACAAAACACAAATGAGTGCATTTTTCTTACAGTAGGGGGAAAACTCTGACTATTTTTTTATCTCATACACTGTTAACATACCCCAGTCGTCCAGCCTCTGCTGAGAAATTTCCTCCAAGCAGCTCAGCAGGGACATTAGTTACCATAGACAGTCCTGTATTAGCTGCAAGTGTCCCACTGCAGATTTGCCGCAACAGCTGTAACACTCTCATGTCATGTGACTGGAGTCCACCATCCGATACTGACACATTCATCAGTCTCACTGGTGTGCAGGTTATTGTGCTCAAAGTTGCAATTGTGCTGAGAAACACTTGACTCTGTTATGAAAAAAAATATCTCATCAACCTTTATCTTCTAGTGATGAAAATGCAAAATCATATAGTGAACAATTTTTTTCTAAACTCCATTATGTAACACATCCTAAAAATCCCAATAGATTATCCAATTAATAGATGAGGGTAAATTTATATTATATATGTATAGTTATGGAAAGAATTAAACAACTTGTTGCATCTTTTAAGATAGAGGATAGCAGAAAAATATATAGAAAATAGTACATAATTGTTATTGTCTTCAGCACCCCTTCTCCAACAAAAAGGTATTGTAATCACTATAATCATAGAAGCTGTGTCATAACAGAAATACTCATAAATGATTAGAGGATGTCAGTTGCTGAATTTGTGCACTGTTGTTGATATAAATGCATCTAAATATAAATTGAAGCATTTTAGTTGTTAGAGAACTGCAAATGCATGTGTACATTACAAATATTAACTTATATTGCACTAATATCAATATACATTTTCATGAACAAGAAATTAACATCCCAAGTATTCACAAAGAACATGAACAAGAACATCGCAAGTATTCACAAAGTGCAAGAACATGCTTTCATGGTTTGAAAACAGAGATAAATTGTAGTGTTGAAAACCCTTAATCACATCTGATTGCAAGAATGCATGTAGGAGCAAACACACACCATCTTCAAAAAATAGAAGCTTTTATGTCAGTTGTCATTGAATTACATCATGCTCTGTGTACATACAGCCTAAGAAATGGGTACCTGTAGGCTGATTATAAAGTCACGCAGACAGCACCTGTTTAATTCCTTGCATGTCTATTTCCAACATTTCATCAGTCAGCCGTAGAACCTTCTCTCCACTTTCCTTCTTCCTTGTACCTCTCATAGTGAAGTATGTTCCAATTTCCTTGTCATAATCTCTCCTTGACGTTAAGTTACGTAAAACATTATATGCATTTGTGATTTCTGAAATGGTAACGAAACTGCCAGTAGTAAATTTATGCTTACATGTAATGAAGGATAGAAGAGTGCAATAATTTCACAAACTCAGAACCCTACGATACAATGTAAGAAAAAGGCTGTTTCTGATTAAAAATTACGTACAAAGCCTTTTGACCAAATATCACCATTAATAGGATGATTGGACTTTTTGCATGTACACATGTAACAGTTCCTTGGTTCAACTATTTTAAACACAAATAAGGTTAGCGAGGACGGCTGATAGAAAAGGAAGAAATGCCTGCATTATTTTGTCAACAGGTAGAAAATTAACTTTCAGATTTAAGCTTCCTGATCAGCCCTTAAGTAAATAACCCCTAATCTAAATGAAGGTTTTATACTTGGATACAACTTTTAGATTACAAACTGCACATGGTTTCTGCTAGAATAAGCCTACTTTGATGAAATTAATTCAGATCTTACGCGCAAAGCGTACAGTCTAAGGCGACAAACAAGAAGAAAGAGGAGATAACATCACCCATTAGTGCAGAGAATAAATGGAAAGCATGTACTACAAACCTTGGAACTTGTGCTCTGCTTTCTCGCTCTTGTTCACGTCTGGATGATATTTTAAGGACAAATCGTAATAAGCAGCTTTGATCTCATCTTGTGTTGCAGTATGGGGCACATCTAGCACGTCATACAAGGATTTTCTCTTGTTGTAGGACCGATTGTGAATGTATTTCGATCTCGCCAACGTAATGATTCTGCACCGTCGAAGGAGCGAGAGCAGACAAGGTTGCACATGTCGACTGAACGCAATCCTCATGCTAAGTACAGCTTCTGAGCCCGTTTTAACATTAATAAGTGCAAAAAATTTGAAAAACTACAGTTTAAGACATCAAAGTCCAAAGTAGCTCTAATGATCGAGTAAAGAAATTCTGCGGTCTCTGATCCGCCATTTTGAAAAGTTAGCTAGTTCCCAGATCTTCGCCGAGAGTGAGGCTTGAGATGTCACCCGTATGGGATTTGAACCCATCGCATTTGCGATACCGGTGCAGTGCTCTACCAACTGAGCTAACAAGCCAACTGGGAGCTGGTCATTATGTTGGTTTGTATTAAGCCCGTCGAAGTGATGAATCAATTAATTTTAAAACTACATATATGTACTGTAAAACTGAGCTGAGTGTTCCTGAGCATCCTGAATGCGGATTTTCAACATTTCCCGCCAAATTTCAGGAATTTTGGCAGCTGCGTTGACAAAGTGACGTACGTTGCGTCGTCGAGTTGGTTCTCTTGGCATCTGAGTTAAGTATGGAGGGAACTTCAAAATTTAAAGAAAGCTAAACTTGCACTGCTTAACAAGATTATTCCAAAGATGTCTAACGGGGCCGGGTAAGCCATGAGGTCAACTAACGCAATGGGTAGCTGCTACTTGTTTTAATTCTCGAGAAGTGCTGACGTAATATTTGAACTGCTAATCTGTATCATCCTTTTACAGTCAGAGAATTCATTCAATAAGTTTTTATCGTACTAAGACTAAATGGCCTTTTATTTTTATTTCATCAATGTAGGTAAAGCGAAACCTATTACCAACCAGGGAACCTGAGGTTTGCTTTTCCTAAAATTCAGTCGGTGATTTTTCGTGTTTTTCAAAAGGAGCCGTTGAAGGATTATATTTCCGGGTTCTTTTTGTGTACGGGAAAAGTGCGTTGTTATTTTTTCTTTACGTGAAAAAGCAGAATTGAACGTTAAATTTAACTCGCGTAGTGACGCTGGAACCGATTGGTCACGGTATGAAAAAAGGCAGGGGTCTTTTGAAGGGTCTTAGTCTGAAGTTACGAGTTAACGTTATAAGCTCGTGATCGTTTATCCGAACGCCATGTTTGATTTGGAGTTAGAGTCGACTGTAGGAAGGGAGGGGAGGAGTGGGGAAACTGTATACTTTAAAGGAGGATCTCGTAAGTACTCTGCTGTCGCAAGCACTCCCCAGGCGATAAATGACCAGTCTTTAACCGAGTTCGAGGTCCAAGTTGTTAGTTACAGACCGTGTTTTATCCCATTTCAATTCACTTTTGAGTCTGATTAGTTTTTAAAACCGACATTTATTCAGTGAAACGGGTCCAAAAACAACTAAATTCGACTGAAATCGTTGTTCTGTCGCGAAACCGCATTGAAACACACAGTTCGAAGAAACATCTGTACAATTCAGCAGGTGATTTCACGACTGTCTCATTGTTTAGGCCTCCTTAGAATAGCGTAAAAATACTTGCCTAACGTGGATGCCTTTGAAAATACTGATGACTAAAATGGTTTTTGACAAAGTTTAAAATAAATCAAAGCCACCGTGTTACAAGTCGATGAGCAATGGATCCTACTTAACACTTAATTTGTTTGCCAACCTTACCAAAGACAAACATTTCACTGAACGCAAAGACTGGCCCTCCCCTTGTTACAAAAAGCAAATAAGATATAATGTCTCTTTGCTCCCAATACATGACATCGTGGCTTTGAAAATGGTAACAGCCTACTGATACATTAACATTTACATGTCCTTCGCTTTTGATAGCATGCGTTTTCTGCTGGTGAGATCTTAGTTGAGGGTCAACAGAATGAAAGCACTACACAATTCACCTTTCAAACAGATTCAGTGTAATCTGCACTCATCCACTGTATAGGCAATGCACATAAGTACGCTCCTTTCTGACGTGTAAGCTTCAGTATCGTTGGAATCATTTATTTTGATTCCTTGCGACTGTGAAACACTGAACTCATAAAAAAAAAACTAGAAATTAACAATCATAAAGCTCTATTTCTTCATAAATTTCTTCAGATGGTCCCTTTTTATTTGCTTCTTCGGGAACAACGTTGTAATACCCAGCGTTCACGTGGCCCCCTCGTAAGGACTGATATTCAGAGGGTACTCGTGTTTGCCCATCCGAAGGTCTGGGGTGTAGTTCCATATATGAAGCTGGCTCTGACATATGCTGTTCCAGTGGCAAGGCAGACTGGACAGCATCTACAATAATGCCTTTCTCAGCAGTCGCTGTTCTGTTGATCGCCCGAGCTCTCCTAAGCCACCGTATCAATAGACCAATCAAAACTAGCAACACGAAAACGATGCATGACCATGCAATGTGGCCAGCCTGAAAGATGCTCTGAACATCTGGCCAAAAGGTAGAGAAAAACATATAGATAAGTAGAGGGAAACCGCATAGAGACAAATCCCTCGAAATAGCCCCCTCGACAGCCCCTTCTTTTGAGTTAGTCAAAACGAATTCCAAGTTAGGTAAAATAGGTCAATTCTTAAGCGGCTAGGGGCATGACGTTCCTCTGATAGAAGTTGGCTTTAGCTGATTCCAGTGCCACTCTATTCTAAATTATAGCCCATTCATACCAAAGCTTAGACATGTTTTAAAGCTGTTTTGTTAAACACAGTTGGATACGTTTTTTTTCTTCATTGAGGCTGCCTAAACGGATGTTTATCGACTTCAAATTAAGCACATCGAAAATAAACGTTGGTCACAACTTGAAACCTATGGAAGATTAATTTTTTTAAATTCTTTTTTATTTTATTTTATTTATTTAATTTTTTTTTATTTTCGTTAAGTCAAACCCAGTTCAACGAAAGATGTCCCATGTGAATGGGGGTATCAGTTTTGATTTGACAACCCAAATTTTTGTTTGCTTGTTCGTTTTTTCGAATTTGTATTTTGTCGTGCGTCCTTGTTCTTTTCGCATTTATTGTAATCTGCTTCTTGACTGTTTCGTTTTGTTTTGATTTTTCAAACGTATTTTATGATGCACAAGTATCCGTAAATACTATGTGCCGACAAAAAAAAGAAGATCAGAGGATGAAATTGACGTTCAGAGAGTTAAACGTTGACAACACTTACTATGTTCGTCCTCCAGGCTTTCCGATAAAGTTATTTTGTAAGTCGTAGATCCAAATAAGTTTGTGGCGTGACACACATAATCTCCAAAATCTTGATCATCAAGGGGAGTAACAATAAGAGTGTTGTTTACGACTTTAATGTTACGGCCGTTGAGAGCATGGTCATTTCTTGTCCAAGAGTAGTTAAATGGAATGGCACTAGTTGCATGGCATAGCAAAGTACAGGGAGTGTCTTTTGCGCAAATAACTGATGGTGGGGAAACGTCTTTCCTGATGCTGGGCGGCACTGAGTTTAAAAAGAGGAAAAAAGATAAGATTCAACATCTTTAATACATCCAATGAATTTCAAAGGTTCAAAAGACGATGTTCGTATCTCTAACACTGGCGGTGTGCACCGATGTATGATTTAATGCATGACTGCAATATATAACCTATACCATTTTCTGAAAGTTGATTTGCACAGTTTTTTTTATCCAAAATTCGAAGGGTGACCGAGTTCTTGGGTTCAAATTTTTCACTCGTGAAATCTGGCATCACTAGATTTTAGCTACTGCTCGCATAAAGGAACAATTTCACTTTGTGGCCGGCCATACACAGTGGATGATACTTACCAGCGATGATCACTGCTGTAGCTGTACGGCGTTGCCCAAAAATGTTTGACGCTCTGCATTCATAAATGCCTCCGTCACGAGGTGCGACCTCTTGAATAACAAGAATGTGGCCATCGTTCCTGAATTGAGCCCGAGGTATATTGGTATTTCCATCTTTACTCCATGTAACAGAGGGTTTAGGATCTCCAATAGCCTCACATGTTAATACTACCACATCGCCGACTTGAAAAATGGTTCTTTCAGCTAGGCCTTTGACGTTGGGCTTACCTGGTAGAAGTTTACCAAGTTAGCAGTACCATAGAAAGCCATAAGAGAGGAAATTTTTCTGATAGAAAAAGGAAAACTCGGGATCTACCTTTTGTAGAGCTTGCCTAATAAGAGGCGGTGTCAATGAGTTAGCATGAGTGAAACTTTCAGCGAAGCAGGACCATAGTTAGACGAACAAACAAGGTGTTTCTAGGGAAAAAAGGAGCTAGTATTCTAATTGATTGGAAATCTATAGTTTTAGTTACAAAAAAATTTCGTGAATATTACCTTTGGTTTCAATCGTTACAAAGTTACTCGAAAGGTACACCGTCTGCAAAAAGGAGGTATTCATCCGTAAAATTCTAAGATACATACATAATTTTTTTCTGTACACGAGGTATCTTTACTTGTTTAATTTGCAAATGCAATCAAAGCCGAAGTAGGCAAGATTCAACGAAAAATACATACTTGGCCCACAGATTGAATCACTGATTGGCCGAAAAAAAAGACGATCAGAACAGTGAACGTCTCACTGAATGTCATTGATTTTCTTGATAAAAAGACCCGGAGCCTAAGGGACTAGCCTTTGCATTCTCTTGCCTTAAGCTGCATCTTTTTCAATGTATTACAGAAAATTTTGAGGGCACTTAATTTGCTCAGCGATGGTCCAGTGTCATACTAGTCATGAAAGTTTACATTATGAAAAGAAGACGTTTGTCACTGTACCTTATCGATAAAAGCTCTGAGAAACACCCTGTATATGGTATTTGGCTGGAGAGGTTTGTTGAGAAAGTCCTCCCCATCATTACTTCTCCTTTTTCTCGTTTTACTGTTTGAATGTGCACCATCTCCGACAGTAAATTTTCGGAAGGCATCAGAGTCGTGTCCTCTAAACTGGAAAGTGACATACGCTGCAGGAACCGAAGATTTGTGGGCCTCCTCATATGTCATCAAATCCTTTGGCGTAAAACTATCAGGCGAGTTCACCACACCAGTATAGTCCAAGCTGTATCTAATAACGATGACTTGAAAGAACCTGTGAAACAGTATTTTCGTTTATATAGCAAAAAACAGCCTAAAAAAATGGCAAAGCCTTCACTTAAAACAAGTAACATAAAGCTCATACTTTGCATTTCCTGGAAAGCGTGGTAATGTTATTTTTGCTGTTATGCCTTCTCCACTTGAGGTCTGGGAGAAGGTTGGTGAAGAGGGTGTTTCTTCTGACCACAGTTTGGATAATTTCAAACCTGTACAAGAAAAAGTAAGGACCGAACTCACACCCACTGATAAAAAAATGAAAACTCAATGGCTAACTAAGCTTGCTCTATGCAGGCAGTGAAAATGGTGGACACTATGCCGTGATTGGTAGGGTTTAGGTTAGGGACGAGTTACGGGAGGCAAACAAGTATAACACGATGATACCGATGATAAATCTGTATAAAGCCGATGCAGCTGACCATCAGTTTCACCTTCCAACCTACCTTTTGTTTGAATATATCAACAAAGTTGAAATGGTAAATTGGCCACCATTACGATTATAGTAACGGAGGCCAATTTACCATTTCAACTTTGTTGATATATTCAAATTATTTCGTTACCCCCACCGACGCAGTCCCAAGCAGTTTCTCTGGAAACTATCAGCCTTTACCTTTTGTTTGAACAACTATAGCTTTGCTAAAGGGTCCAGGCCCCGCCACTGTGTAACCTCTTACGGACACGTCATACTTTGCACACATCCAGAGGCCAGTCAGTAACACACTTGATTTGGTTGTATTCATTGCATGAAACGTGGAGTCAACCTTTAAACAGCTCTCCTTTAATTCGAGATGGACTTCGTAAAGTTCAATGAAGCCATTTGCCGTCTCTTTAGGTAATGCAATCCAAGTGATTTTGTTTGTCGTATAGTTAACTTCACGAGAAGAAACATTTTCTGGTCCACGACTTGGTCCTATTTAAAGAAAATATAACATAACAATTGGACATTTAGTCATTGGTGAGTATAAAACGCTCCATCATAGAATGCTAACTAAACATTGGATTTTCTAACAAATGAGCAAATTGTCTTTTAAGGAAAGATGATATTGATTAGTTCCCCACAAAGGAAGCTAACAATTTATACTAGAAGATATTAGGACATGGACGTGTCTAATTTAAAAGAACCAACAAAATAGACTATACATACCTGTGTGTATCTTTGTAGGCAATGGGTAGAAAACACCCATGATTTTGAAATGATGAAAAACATTATTGAAATGCAAAGACGAACGTCAAACTAAAGGTATAATTACGTACTATCTTCGTCAGAACTGACAAAAATAGGATCACTGGCTGGTCCGTTTCCTACCACCGTGGATGCAAACACCGTGATGCTGTAGTTGACGAACTTTTTAAGACCCATCAGAGTCACCTGACGTCCTGGAAAATCAACTGTTGTACTGTCACTGGGATTCTCTGTTAGTGAGTGATAAGTAATGTTGTAACTCGTGATAATACCATTCCGATAAGCTGATGGCACTTTACCCCACTCGACTAAGATGCTGGTTGAGCTGGTGTTACGCCCTTTCACATTCGCAGGAGGAGCAGAGGGTTCTGAAGAGAACAATAAGAGCAAACTGTATAGTAAGCCTTGTTTATGCAGGGAGTATTTGAATATGCAAATAACTCTTAACAGGACATTTGCTTTACTATAAGGTACTTAAAACTCGAGTGGAAAAATTGCACGCCTGAATAGGAAAAAAGAACAAAAAAAAAATGTTCGATTGTAAACGTCTCTAAATATATACTTAAGGATGCTCTATTTACATCACGCCAAAAGGAAAATTACTTACTATCCTCGTCAGTAATGACAATTATAGGATAACTAGCTGGTCCAGGTCCTATCTTCGTAGAAGCAGACACAGTGATGTTGTATTTAACAAACTCTTTTAGACCAATCAGAGTCAATTGACGTCCTGGAAAATCCACTGTTGTACTGTTCCTGTGATTCTCTGTCAGTGAGTGATAAGTTATGTTGTAACTCGTGATGATACCATTCTGATCAAAAGCTGGAACTTCATCCCACTCTACTAAGATGCTGGTTGAGCTAATGTTATTTCCTCTCACATTCGAAGGGGGAGCGGTAGGCTCTGAAAGAAAAGTTCACGAAATATTTCTTAAGATATCTCAAAAGTTATTAGAAACTGCAACAAATGGGTTGCAGTGAAGGAAACGCCGAAGTGCTCCGATAGGAGTTTATGCCTGACTATTTAAAATTTGTTAAGTTGTTAATTCGTAATGATTACGTGAGGTAGGCCACAGTGTGTCGTGGTCCTGAAATATTATGTGCATAGCGATATTCCACTAAACAACTACTGTACTGTACACTGAGAAAACGTAGAGGTTTAGGTGGAACTACTCAAAGGGGGACTCGAGAATTTTATTTTTGACTACGTAATGAGAGCATCACCTACAGCTGGGAAATACTAATATTAACAGTGTAGATTTTATTTTTTCATCAGAGTATCATTAGGGAGTCAAAAACAGCTACACAGTTGTGACTTCTACGAGTTTATGATGTTGTCTTACATTTTCCCCAGAGCAACGCAATAGAGGAAACATTAGTTAAACTTACTGTCCTGCAGTGTTTGCACAAGCTGGGCAACACTTGGTGGTCCATCCCCGTACAAAGTGAATGCTAACACACCTATGCTGTAGTTTGTAAACTCGTTCAAATTGTTTAAAGTCTTTTTCGCTCCTTCATCCTGTTGCTTAATGCTGATATTGAAGAATTTGGTAACGATGTCACCATTTGGTAAGGCTTGATAACTCAGTTTATATCCTTGGATGATTCCATTACGATCAGCAGGAGGGACTGGGTCCCAGGTTATTCTGATACTTTTTGATGTTAACCCACTTAGTGTGACTTGTTGTGGTGGCCCACTCGGCTCTGAAACCAAGAGAAATTGTTGCAGGCGTCTACTTTTTAAGAACAGCAAAGTGAGAAGAGAACGGCTGGTAATCTTTTAAAATTTCACATTACATCTGTATCAATATAATGGAATGGCTATGCATCAAATGTTATTGTCATTGCAACCGTGAAAGAAAAATGTCAGTTAAAGAAACAGAAGGCTGCGAGCAGTCCACCTGTTGTACAGCTTATGTAGATTGTCTGAGATTGTAAAAAATTAATAGTCATCGTGAAAAAATAACTAAATGGACTGATAAAAAAATGACAATGATAATAATAACATAAGGTAACACTCACTTTGCTGATCGGTAGTCTTCTCCACCAAAGCACTTAAATTACTAACACCATTACCGTTAAACACCTGCATGGAAAACTCGTATGTAGTGTGTTCACTCAGTGGTCCCACCAAAAGTGATGTGGTTTCGGCTCCATCAACAGTTTTATTAATCCAAGGAAGAGTTCTTTTCACCCGGTACAAAACATAATAGCCAAAAATTGCACCTCTAGCTTTTTCCTTCCTCAGCACCTTGGTTGTAAAATTAACAGAACTTTAAGTTGATGACTACAACTAGTTTTTGCGTGTTACGTGTAAATATACTACAGGAAATTTACTTTCATAACCACTGCATGTACTTAAAATATTTAACTTTTATTTTAAATCATAGTTGTATCAACAAACACATTCTGGGTTTCTTTAACTGGTCTACAGTAGATCTCAGATGACACAAAAATGTGATGAGAACAAAAACGTGACACGCAAGCTACAGGCGAGTATCGACGATGTTCTTCCTAGTTCCACTGCATCTTTTGTGATCTATAACTTTGACTGAGTTCGAATTCTAAGTTACTACTGAACAAGTTTTTTCTGCTTGGATTTATGGCACACGCGGCCATAATTTGAGATTGCGTGACTTACAGTTCGGACCGAGAAAAGGAGGTTAGTAAGATGTTTATTCAATTATGGTTTAAAAATAATTGGGGAAAATTTAAACTCAAACGAACTTTTGAGTTTAGCGGACAGTACATATGCGTTATTGACTAAGCGTGATGTCAAGATGGCTGAATATTGGCCGAGTTCTTTCTTTTCCTTTTTTTACGTTTTTACGGACCGAGACGAAGTCGGACAACAAACGAAGAATTGTAAATTCAAAGTTTTTGTCTATCACATGCATTTTCGTCCACGTGCCGTCGTTTAAAGATTCCCCTTGTTTGTTTGTTTGACGCGCGTGAAACACTGGAACACAATTTTTTTTACAATGTGCATGTACTTTAAATGCAGCTTACAAAGCAATCAAAGAGAACATACAGAATTTAACAGATCATGTTTAATGTTCTCCTTAAGAAAACAGTTATGTGAACTGGTAACTCAGGTTTGAAACTCACTCCTTCTTAATAAAAAAACGTCAAGAGGGAATCAGTAAGAGTTATCAGTCTTCTTGGCATAGAAAAATTCGTATGAGATTACATATAATATCTGGTAATTACCTGCCAGGAAACATTTACAGCAGTTGAATTGAGAACAGTCACAACAAAAGACGGAGCCTCGCTTGGCACTGCAATCAAATTGTGTTTCCTTTAATATTCCAACGTGGAAAAAGCGTAACAATTGTAGCCCCAAAAAATGTTGTACAGGTGTTGAATTATTCTTAAGGAACTCGATCTTTTTGATCTTCTTTAGGAGAGTTACAGATAGACTGGAATTGGTGATTCAAAACTATGGCAGCAAGATTTGTTTTTCAAAACAGGCATAAAATTGTGTGATATTTCTATAAATCAGGTAACTTAATATAGTATCGCTAAGTATTTTAACGAATTGTGCCGCATATAAACAACTAGTACAAAACACGCTCAAAATTGTTATTTCAGTGCGGGCGAGTTTCGCGGCTATTCATTTACTGGGAGTGCGTGACAGAAGTATGCGAGGCGGAACGGAATTGACGCTGCTTTTCTTCGTTCAATTTTTCCAATACTGACTTGGATCACTATTCGCCAGCCATTCCGACTCTTCGTCGTTAGAAAAATAATCAAAATTGTCGGTTTTTTGATTTTGTAACTTCAATCCAATTCGTCGCTTGCGCGATGCGAGAAAACCTGTCTAACAGGCTCTCTGAGTACGAATACCGCGAGATATTTGTACCCTGTTTTTTTCTGTTTTTGTTCCGCGAGAATTACTGTAAATAGCAATGAATCAATCAAATCATAGTACAATACATGATGCAGAAAAACATGACTTGAATAATAGCCGACGTAAGCAAACAACAGCACATTACTTACCGTGAGTTACGAAAAAATACATAGAAACATGTCTAAATATAAATCTTGGTTATAGTCTACCCTTGTGGTAGAGTGCTCGATGCGCTCGCAGAGCGCGGTATATCTGAAGATTGAACCAATCAATGCGACATAAATTTTTCTGTGACTCTGAGATTCACGCATACGTGATCATCAGACAGATATTTAAAACTGCAAAACAAACAAACAAACAAACAAACAAGGAAAATAATACAAAACAAGTGTAAGAAAAAATATAAGAGCTCAACGCTTAACTTAATCAACTTATCAGTTCTTGAGATACCGCTGTTAGGAGAGCCTCCAAGATACATGTACAAATTAAAATATCTCAAATGAAAAGGAAATCAAAATAAAGAAAAAGAGCACCTTCTTCATGGGTGGTAACTCCTACAACGAAGCTGTAGTTACTAGAGCCAATTCTGTTCCTGGCAAAAGCCCTGAGGTAATATGTTGTCCAAGGAAACAGCTCTTTTATAGAAACTCTTGTGGCGTAAATCACACAAGCATTGACTAAGAGTGTTCCTTGACATATAGCATCTCTAAAACGTCGCCCATCTTGACGGATTTCCACTGTGTAGTTCTGGATGGCACTGTTTCCATTAAAACCAGCTGTCCAGGAGATATTAATTAACCGTGATCCCCCTGAGATGACTTTGAAATCCTTAGGTGGGTCAGGTACATCTGCGGGAAAAACAAAAGCAAGACAAAAAAGAGCAAGAAATTCTTAATGATTGCTACCTGTTTTCAAACACGCCTTTGAGAATGCTGGTAAAGCATATCAAACTGTTTCCCCACTGCAATGGACATTTGTTTTTGTCGGTTCCAGCCTGGCGCGGCCGCTAATCCAGATGCCCTCCTCAGCAAATTTTCAAAATGGCGGACAAACCAAAGAGAGAGATAAGAGAACCAAAGCGATTCTGCAACGAATACTCAGCATACACCCCTGTTAAAAAGGTCATTTCACAGAGAAAAGATACAAAATTGTATGATGTTGAAGTCACGGAGGTTGACAAAGCCAACAAGAGACTGAAAATTCACTACATTGGCTACAGTACACGCTTCGATGAGTGGAGACCCTTCGGGGACGGTGAAGCATCTGAATATTTTCCTTCGAAATTGTAGAGATTAGTAGGCTGCAAAAAAAATTTATTGGACGACGTTTAGGGTAAAAACAGCAATCTAATCTGAAAAAAATGTATTTATTCCGACCCTTTCGGAAAAATAACTTTACAAATCTTACTTGTTTATCTCGTAAGTAAACGATGGTAAATTAATACCCGAAGCGCTTTCCGAGCTACCCGATTCTTCTCCTACTGCTTTCACGCTTATAAAACAGGAAACGAGCAAAAGGAGGAAGGTGTGGCTGTTTTGACTAGCCATTTGACGAGGTTCACTCTGCTCCTTGTTCGACAATTTACATATCAAAACAAAGGAAATTTGTTCCTCTCTTTGATTTTGGCAGTACATTTTCAATTTGCCCTTGTGTAAGAGAGAAATCGCCCAAGACTGCTTGCTCGATCTTGTTTTGACCACGAACGCCTTCTTAATTTTGACGGACCCGCTTGGGAAAAGGTGAAAATGACGAGGGAAAAACTTTACTTTGTAGTACGAAAATACACAAAATGGAAAGCCATGATATTATAGTTCAATATTTCGGTGGTACATTGTTAACTTTTTATACAGAGAGTCGGCAAGATAATATAACATCCAAAAATCGCACTCGATTTGAGTGGACCGATGAAGTGGGCGTGGTCACGAAATTCAGTAAGAGATTATTTGTACCCCGTGAGTTTAATATGATAAAAATATGACTTCAAACATAAAACTAGTGCCATTATCAAATGTGTTATTGGCAACGTTTGCTCTGATATCATACAACTGCATGCATTTGATAATATTACTTACATTGTACAGTGAGGGTAGCTGCAGATGAGAATAGTTTACCCTGGCTGTTATTAGCCACACATATGTATTGCCCTGAGTCTGAGAGGTCAACTTCTGCAATTTCTAAGCTGTGATTATGGTTCCTAGACGACAATTTGAATCGACTGTTCGCTGCTACATCCAGGTCTTCTCCATTGTTTGTCCAAATAACACTGGGTGTAGGGTTCCCCGCCACTGAACAAGTAAAAGTCACATGTTCTCCTTTTACTACTGTGACATTCCTCGGAGGTATGGAGATTCCAGGTGCAACTAAAAAAGAAATAAAAAACATACGCAACAATTAGAAATGTTTCTATGCAAAAGGGTACTGACATTTTGCACATCATTGCCTCCACAAATGTACAAATAGACCAAAACGCGCAAATTTGGTAAGCTTCAAAGATATGACAATCGTATGTCAAACAGAATCATAGTCCATGTTTTGCTCGACGCGAAATAAAAATAATTATTCACCTACAAGCTGTTAAATCATAGGTGTCGCAACCCGGCAAATCATATTTAGCCACAGTGCAAAACTGGCAACTTTAATTAAATTGATCTGAAACTCAGAGCTGCAAAGCGACTCTTTCACCAACTGACTTGGAAAAGGAGGCGGGAGTAGTACACGTTGGACTGAAATATTAAGGATTTTTTTTTGGCCTATCGAGTCTAGTAATAAGAATAAAGGGATTTGGACACGTTGGAGCATAACATTAAGTTAATAACTCAAATAACTTGTTTTTTTATGAATGTCCCGCAGCACTTACACTGGACATCTACGAAAGCAGCACCAGACGTGTCATTTCCAAGACGGTTAGACGCCACACATTGGTATACTCCGCTGTCTACTCGGCTCGCTTTGGTTATTGCCAACTGCTCTTTGTCCGCTGAAAAGCTAATCCTGGAGTTGTTACTTATGTCAGACCCATCTTTGGTCCATGATAGAGCAGGGGGAGGATATCCAGTAGCATTGCAGTGTAACGTAACGTTTTCTCCCTCTCTTTTTGTTTCATTACTAGGATGAGTGGTGATCTTACTTTGGTCTATAATTATAAAACAGGCACGTTCTATTGGGATACCAACGACCATATAGCAACAAACATTAGCTTATTAACTACAAATTTTATAAATCTTACTTTGCAAGAAGCGCCCACACTTTATTAAATGCAAAAATATGAGGGTTGTCACTGTTTACAACATAGGATACCGGAAGCAAGTAGAAAATCTACACCAAAGGAAGTTTTATCCATTGAGCTAACCGTCTCCCGGTTAGCTCAATGGATAGAGCGCTGGACTGATGTGCGGGAGGTCGAGGGTTCGAGCCCCGGCCGGAACAACACTCAAAGTCTTAAAAGAATTGAGAAGAACATGCTGCCTTTCTATAACATGAGGACATGGTTTGCATATTCTAGTCTTCTCGGATAGGGACGAATAAATGAAGGTCCCGTCTAATGCAGGGTTAGGGGTAGGAGACGTTAATTTCCCACGCACGAGATTACTGTGTGATGGATGTCCTTCCTTGGGGTGGGATAGGTGGGTTGTTGTCTTGCGTTTCATACATGAACCTCTGGATCGGGCAATAGGGATAACCATGCCCCACGTAAAGACATTAAACTTTGATTAATATTACTATTACTATTACTATCACTATTAGTTTCTAATGGAGAAGTTAAAACAATTCACTAAATACTTCTCTAGGCTCCACTGAAAACCACCTTGAAGAGTTGGGTTCCCTCATTAAATATTATTATTTTTGTTGTTGTTATTACTTACATTCTACAAATAATGTAGCATTACGTGACGTGACACTACCAATTCTATTGAGAGCCACACATCGGTATTTTCCACTGTCTGTCCTGTACACATTTATTATTTTCAACTCTGAATGACTGGTCTTGGAAATATCGCCGATAGGATTTCCATTTCTTTCCCACGATATTTCAGGTAATGGATTTCCAGTCGTGTTACAATATAATGTGGTGTTTTTTCCTTCTTTTACCACGTCATCAGAGGGATCGGTAATAATTTCTGGTTGGTCTGAAATGAAATGAACAGAAGGATATGAAGTTTAGCCTGGTGCCCTATTTACTCAGTATCTCTGAAAAAATGACACTTCGTTGGTTATTTTGAAAAGAATCCAACTTTCCAATGAAATATGTCCCACTTTTGAGGGAAGCTGACCTGTGCACCCGGATTAAAAAGACGTAGAAAGATAAATGAAGGTTTGGTCTAAGCTCTGCTACCAGCAAATACCTATATTTCTCATATTACTTGTCCCGCCCCGTTCGCACAATCCCATAGAAAACCATGGTGAACGCTGACGTGTTTATTTAGGGCCAGACGTGTTCACGAGAGCCGGTCCGGAAAACGCCGTCCGGCCCTACTGCCCTCACATCGCTTTGTTGTAAAAGCTTAAAGGAAAACAGAAATGAGAAAAAAAATTCACGTTTTTTCAAGGAATTGGGAGTTTCTTGTTCTCACTCGAAAAAATAGAGTGAAAGTTACAATTCCTGACTTTATTAGGTTGTGTGGCTGCGTGTGCCCCTCGATATATCGCACTCTATTCAGTTTAGGTTAAATTTTTCAACACCCAGTGGTCATACGATAAATACTTATTGACTGAGTTTGGTCGGGGCGGAAGGGAAAATACTTGGCTCTCAGTCATAAGGCATGGACCTCGCTGTGCTCAGTTCGTCATGATGTCATGTCCGCCTTGAGCCAAATAAATTCCCGTCCGGCCCGACCAAACTCAGTCAATAAGCATATTGCATAGCACTTCACTTACATTGAACATTTAATATTGCAACTTTTAAGTAAACGTTTCCAACTTCATTATGGGCGACACACAGGTACTTTCCGCTATCTGTTCTGTTCACATTCGCTATCATCAGCGACTGGTTGCCTGCTGACAAACTAATCCTGTTGCTGCTTTTCACGAGATGCTGATCACTGAACCATGATAGCTCTGGCTCTGGATTTCCAGTAGCATTACAAGTTAATGTCACATTCTTCCCTTCTGCTTTCGTAACATTCTGCGGTTCAGTAACTATCTCAGGTCGATCTGTAATATTCAAAAAACCTTCTCGTATCTCACTCAAACCAAGGGTTAAAAGTGTCTTAGATATCTTTTTTTCAGTGTGATTTAAACCTATTTGCTTCTGATAAGCTACTCATATCGATGTTTGTCGAGTTAGAAATAAGCACATTGAGAATAGACGTTAATAACGAGTTGGGAACCTATGAAAAGTTGATGTTTTTAGTTATCTGTTCAGTCTGATTTTCACTTAGGTAAATTTGTGTAAATAGGTATTAGCATGGGACTGAACTACATGTGGCAATAGACAGTCCAGTATGTCCAGTCGGTAAAGCAATTAGAAAATCTAGACCAACAGAACAGTTTTCCAGACTTTCCAGCTGACTTGCTTCTGAGGAGGTTTGAACAATTCATGAAATACGTCACTGAGCCCCACTGAAGACCGCCTCGGCGAGTGAGGTTCCCTCACTAAATATTATAATTATTAATACAATTATTATTACTATTATTGCTATTATTATTTAAATGAGTATTACTATTGTTTTTAATACTTACATTTCACAACTAACGTGGCATTACGCGAGGTGGCATTACCAATTCTATTCACAGCCACACACCGGTATGTTCCACTGTCTGTCCTGTACACATTTAGTATTTTCAACTCTTTCCTTTCTTCTGATAAACTGATCTTGGAATTATTGCCGAGAGCATTTCCATTTTTTTCCCACGATATTTCTGGTAATGGATTTCCAGTCGCGTTACAATATAATGTGGTGTTTTTTCCTTCTTTTACCAGGTCATCAGAGGGATCGGTAATAATTTCTGGTTGGTCTGAAATGAAATGAACAGACGGATATGAAGTTTAGCCTGGTTCCCATATTTACTCAGTATCTCTGGAAAAATGACACTTCGTTGGTTATTTTGAAAAGAATCCAACTTTTCGATGAAATACGTCCCAGTTTTGAGGGAAGCGGACCTGTACACCCGGATTAAAACGACGTAGAAAGATAAATGAAAGATTAGTCTAAGCTAATACCTATATATCTCATATTACTTGTCCCGCCCCGTTCGCACAATCCCATAGAAAACCATAGTGAAGGCTGACGTGTTGATTTAGGGCCATACGTGTCGACGAGAGCCGGTCCGGAAAAAGCCGTCCGGCCCAACTGCCCTCACATCGCTTTGTTGTAAAAGCTTTAAGGAAAACAGAAATGAGAAAAAAAATTTGCGTTTTTTCAAGGAATTGGGAGTTTCTTGTTCTCACTCGAAAAAATAAAGAAAAAGCTACAATTCGTGACTTTATTAGGTTGTGTGGCTGCGTGTGCCCCTCTATCAATCGCACCCTATTTAGTTTAGGTTAAATTTTTCGACACCTAGTGGTCATACGAGAAATACTTATTGACTGAGTTTGGTCGGGCCGGTAGGGAAAATACTTGGCTCTCGGTCATAAGGCATGGACCTCGCTGTGCTCACTTCGTCATGATGTCATGTCCGCCTTGAGCCAAATAAATTCCCGTCCGGCCCGACCAAACTCAGTCAATAAGTACATAGCATAGCACTTAACTTACATTGAACATTTAATATGGCAATTTTCGAGGAAGCATTTCCAACTTCATTATGGGCGATACACAGGTATTTTCCGCTATCTGTTCTCTTCAAATTTGTTATCATTAGCGACTGGTTGCCTGCTGACAAACTAATCCTGTTGCTGCTTTTCACGAGATGTTCATCACTGAACCATGACAGCTCTGGCTCTGGATTTCCCGTAGCATTAGAAGTTAATGTCACATTCTTCCCTTCTGGTTCCGTAACATTCTGCGGTTCAGTAACTATCTCAGGTCGATCTGTAATATTCAAAACGCCTTCTCGTACCTCACTCTAACCAAGGGTTAAAAGTGTCTTAGAAATCTATTTTTCAGTGTGACTGAAAACTGTTTGCCTCCGAGAAGCTACTTATACAGATGTTTGTCGACTTAAAAATAAGCAAATTGAAAATAGACGTTAAGAACGACTTGGGAACCTATGAAAAGTTGATGTTTTTAGTTATCTGTTCAGTCTGATTTTCACTCAGGTAAATTTGATTTTATTACATATGTACTGCTGGTGTAAATAGGTATTAGCATGGGAGTGAACTACATGTGGAAATAGACAGTCTAGTATATCCAGTCGGTAAAGCAATTAGAAAATCTAGACCAACAGAACAGTTTTCTAGACTTTCCAGCTGACTTTCTTCTGAGGAAGTTTTGAACAATTCATGAAATACGTTACTGAGCCCCATGAAAATGGCCTTGGCGAGTTAGGATCTCTCATTAAATATTATAATTATTATTACAATTATTATTATTATTGGTATTATTATTAGTATTACTATTGTTTTTAATACTTACATTTCACAACTAACGTGGCATTACGTGAGGTGGTATTACCAATTCTATTGACAGCCACACACCGGTATGTTCCTGTGTCTGTCCTGTACACATTTAGTATTTTCAACACTTTCCTTTCTGCTGATAAACTGATCCTAGAATTATTGCCGAGAGGATTTCCATTTTTTTCCCACGATATTTCTGGTAATGGATTTCCAGTCGCGTTACAATATAATGTGGTGTTTTTTCCTTCTTTTACCACGTCATCAGAGGGATCGGTAATAATTTCTGGTTGGTCTGAAATGAAATGAACAGACGGATATGAAGTTTAGCCTGGTGCCCTATTGACTCAGTATCTCTGAAAAAATGACATTTCGTTGGTTATTTTGAAAAGAATCCAACTTTCCAATGAAATACGTCCCAGTTTTGAAGGAAGCGGACCTGTGCACTCTGATTAAAAAGACACAGAAAGATAAAGGAAGGTTTGGTGTAAGCTCTGCTATCAGCAAATACCTATATTTCTCATATTACTTGTCCCGCCCCGTTCGCACAATCTCATAGAAAACCATAGTGAAGGCTGACGTGTTTATTCAAGGACGGAAGTGTTGACGAGAGCCGGTCGGAAAAAAGCCGTCCGGCCCTACTGCCCTCACATCGCTTTGTTGTAAATGCTTAAAAGGAAAATAGAAATGAGAAAAAAACTTGTGTTTGTCAAGGAATTGGGAGTTTCTTGTTCGCACTTGAAAAAATAAAGAAAAAGTTACAATTCGTGACTTTATTAGCTTGTGTGCCTGCGTGTGCCCCTCGATCTATCGCACCCTATTTAGGTTAAATTTTTCAACACCTAGTGGTCATACCAGAAATACTTATTGACTGAGTTTGGTCGGGCCAGAAGGGAAAATACTTTGCTCTTGGTCATAAGGCATGGACCTCGCTGTGCTGAGTTCGTCATGATGTCATGTCCACCTTGAGCCAAATATTTTCCCCTCCGGCCCGACCAAACTCAGTCAATAACTACATAGCATAGCACTTCACTTACATTGAACATTTAATATGGCAACTTTCGAGGAAGCGTTTCCAACTTCATTATGGGCGATACACAGGTATTTTCCGCTATCTGTTCTCTTCAAATTTGTTATCATCAGCGACTGGTTGCCTGCTGACAAACTAATCCTGTTGCTGCTTTTCACGAGATGTTCTTCACTGAGCCATGACAGCTCTGGCTCTGGATTTCCAGTAGCATTACAAGTTAATGTCACATTCTTCCCTTCTGTTTTCGTAACATTCTGCGGTTCAGTAACTATCTCAGGTCGATCTGTAATATTCAAAACACCTTCTCGTACCTCACTCTAACCAAGGGTTAAAAGTGTCTTAGAAATCTATTATTCAGTGTGATTTAAAACTGTTTGCTTCCGAGAAGCTATTTATACAGATGTTTGTCGACTTAAAAATAAGCAAATTGAAAATAGACGTTAAGAACGACTGGGAACCTATGAAAAGTTTATGTTTTTAGTTACCTGTTTAGTCTGATTTTCACTCAGGTAAATTTGATTTTATTACATATGTACTGCTGGTGTAAATAGGTATTAGCATGGGAGTGAACTACATGTGGAAATAGACAGTCTAGTATATCCAGTCGGTAAAGCAATTAGAAAATCTAGACCAACAGAACAGTTTTCCAGACTTTCCAGCTGGCTTTCTTCTGAGGAAGTTTGAACAATTCATGAAATACGTCACTGAGCCCCACTGAAAACCGCCTTGGCGAGTTAGGGTCTCTTATTAAATATTATAATTATTATTAAAATTATTATTATTGTTATTGGTATTATTATTAGTATTAGTATTGTTTTTAATACTTACATTTCACAACTAACGTGGCATTACGTGAGGTGGCATTACCAATTCTATTGACAGCCACACACCGGTATGTTCCACTGTCTGTTCTGTACACATTTAGTATTTTCAACTCTTTCCTTTCTGCTGATAAACTGATCTTGGAATTATTGCCGAGAGGATTTCCATTTTTTTCCCACGATATTTCTGGTAATGGATTTCCAGTCGCGTTACAATATAATGTGGTGTTTTTTCCTTCTTTTACCAGGTCATCAGAGGGATCGGTAATAATTTCTGGTTGGTCTGAAATGAAATGAACAGACGGATATGAACTTTAGCCTGGTGCCCTATTTACTCAGTATCTCTGAAAAAATGACACTTCGTTGGTTATTTTGAAAAGAATCCAACTTTCCAATGAAATAAGTCCCAGTTTTGAGGGAAGCGGACCTGTGCACCCTGATTAAAAAGAAACAGAGAGAAAATGAAGGTTTGGGCTAAGCTCTGCTGCCAGCAAATAACTATATTTATCATATTACCCGTCCCGTCCCGGTCGCATAATCCCATAGAAAACCATAGTGAAGGCTGACGTGTTTATTTGGGGCCGGGCGTGTTGACGAGAGCCGGTCCGAAAAATGCCGTCCGGCCCTACTGCCCTTACATCGCTTTGTTACTCTTTAAGGAAAACACAAATAAGAAAAAACAACCGCATTTTTAAGGAATTGGGAGGTTCTTGTTCTCACTCGAAAAAATAAAGAAAAAGTTACAATTCGTGACTGTATTGGGTTGTGTGGCCTCGTGTGCCCCTCGATCTATCGCACCTTATTTAGGTGAATTTTTCAACACCTAGTGGTCAAACAATAAATACTTATTGACTGAGTTTGGTCGGGCCGGAAGGGAAAATACTTTGCTTGCAGTCATAAGGCATGGACCTCGCTGTGCTCAGTTCGTGATGATATCATGTCCGCCTTGAGCCAACTATTTTCCTTTCCGCCCCGACCAAACTTAGTCAATAATATGAGAATATTGACCGGCAATAGAGCATTTGGATTGGTTGATTTTAGTTATTGGCCCTCTGACTACCCAAGTTAGGTAATAAGTACATAGCATAGCACTTCACTTACATTGAACATTTAATATGGCAACTTTTAAGGAAGCGTTTCCAACTTCATTATGGGCGACACACAGATATTTTCCGCTATCTGTTCTCTTCAAATTTGTTATCATCAGCGACTGGTTGCCTGCTGACAAACTAATCCTGTTGCTGCTTTTCACGAGATGTTCATCACTGAACCATGATAGCTCTGGCTCTGGATTTCCAGTAGCATTACAAGTTAATGTCACATTCTTCCCTTCTGTTTTCGTAACATTCTGCGGTTCAGTAACTATCTCAGGTCGATCTGTAATATTCAAAACACCTTCTCGTACCACACTCTAACCAAGGGTTAAAAGTGTCTTAGAAATCTATTTTTCAGTGTGACTTAAAACTGTTTGCCTCCGAGAAGCTACTTATACAGATGTTTGTCGACTTAAAAATAAGCACATTGAAAATAGACATTAATAACGACTTGGGGACCTATCAAAAGTTTATGTTTTTAGTTATCTGTTCAGTCTGATTTTCACTCAGGTAAAGTTGATTTTGTTACATATGTACTGCTGGTGTAAATAGATATTAGCATGGGACTGAACTACATGTGGAAATAGACAGTCTAGTATATCCAGTCGGTAAAGCAATTAGAAAATCTAGACCATTAGAACAGTTTTTCCAGACTTTCCAGCTGACTTTCTTCTGAGGAAGTTTGAACAATTCATGAAATACGTCACTGAGCCCCACTGAAAACCGCCTTGGCGAGTTAGGTTCTCTCATTAAATATTTTATAATTATTATTAAAATTATTATTACTATTGCTATTATTATTAGTATTACTATTGTTTATAATACTTACATTTCACAACTAACGTGGCATTACGTGAGGTGGCATTACCAATTCTATTGACAGCCACACACCGGTATGTTCCACCGTCTGTCCTGTACACGTTTAGTATTTTCAACTCTTTCCTTTCTTCTGATAAACTGATCTTGGAATTATTGCCGAGAGGATTTCCATTTTTTTCCCACGATATATCTGGTAATGGATTTCCAGTCGCGTTACAATATAATGTGGTGTTTTTTCCTTCTTTTACCAGGTCATCAGAGGGATCGGTAATAATTTCTGGTTGGTCTGAAATGAAATGAAGAGACGGATATGAACTTTAGCCTGGTGTCCTATTTACTCAGTATCTCTGAAAAAATGACACTTCGTTGGTTATTTTGAAAAGAATCCAACTTTCCAATGAAATAAGTCCCAGTTTTGAGGGAAGCGGACCTGTGCACTCTGATTAAAAAGACACAGAAAGATAAAGGAAGGTTTGGTGTAAGCTCTGCTACCAGCAAATACCTATATTTCTCATATTACTTGTCCCGTCCCGTTCGCACAATCCCATAGAAAACCACAGTGAAGGCTGACGTGTTTATTTAGGGCCAGACGTGTTCACGAGAGCCGGTTCGGAAAAAGCCGTTCGGCCCTACTGCCCTCACACCGCTTTGTTGTAAAAGCTTAAAAGGAAAACAGAAATGAGAAAAAAGTTTGCGTTTTTTAAGGAATTGGGAGTTTCTTGTTCTCACTCGAAAAATAGAGTGAAAGTTACAATTCGTGACTTTATTAGGTTGTGTGGCTGCGTGTGCCCCTCTATCAATCGCACCCTATTTAGTTTAGGTTAAATTTTTCAACACCTAGTGGTCATACGATAAATACTTATTGACTGAGTTTGGTCGGGCCAGAAGGGAAAATACTTGGCTCTCGGTCATAAGGCATGGACCTCGCTGTGCTCAGTTCGTGATGATATCATGTCCGCCTTGAGCCAAATAAATTCCCGTCCGGCCCGACCAAACTCAGTCAATAAGCATATAGCATAGCACTTCACTTACATTGAACATTTAATATGGCAACTTTTAAGTAAACGTTTCCAACTTCATTATGGGCCACACACAGGTATTTTCCGCTATCTATTCTGTTCACATTCGCTATCATCAGCGACTGGTTGCCTGCTGACAAACTAATCCTGCTTTTCACGAGATGTTTATCACTAAACCATGATAGCTCTGGCTCTGGATTTCCAGTAGCATTACAAGTTAATGTCACATTCTTCCCTTCTGCTTTCGTAACATTCTGCGGTTCAGTAACTATCTCAGGTCGATCTGTAATATTCAAAAAACCTTCTCGTATATCACTCAAACCAAGGGTTAAAAGTGTCTTAGATATCTATTTTTCAGTGTGACTTAAAACTATTTGCTTCTGATAAGCTACTCATATCGATGTTTGTCGAGTTAAAAATAAGCACATTGAAAATAGACGTAAATAACGACTTGGGAACCTATGAAAGGTTTATGATTTTAGTTATCTGTTCATTCTGATTTTCACTCAGGTAAATTTGATTTTATTACATATGTACTGCTGGTGTAAATAGGTATTAGCATGGGACTGAACTACATGTGGCAACAGACAGTCCAGTATGTCCAGTCGGTAAAGCAATTAGAAAATCTAGACCAACAGAACAGTTTCCAGACCTTCCAGCTGACTTGCTTCTGAGGAAGTTTGAACAATTCATGAAATACGTCACTGAGCCCCACTGAAGACTGCCTTGGCGAGTGAGGTTCCCTCACTAAATATTATAATTATTAATACAATTATTATTACTATTATTGCTATTATTATTCAAATGAGTATTACTATTGTTTTTAATACTTACATTTCACAACTAACGTGGCATTACGTGAGGTGGCATTACCAATTCTATTGACAGCCACACACCGGTATGTTCCACTGTCTGTCCTGTACACATTTAGTATGTTCAACTCTTTCCTTTCTGCAGATAAACTGATCTTGGAATTATTGCCGAGAGGAATTCCATTTTTTTCCCACGATATTTCTGGTAATGGATTTCCAGTCGCGTTACAATAGAATGTCGTGTTTTTTCCTTCTTTTACCACGTCATCAGAGGGATCTGTAATAATTTCTGGTTGGTCTGAAATGAAATGAACAGACGGATATGAAGTTTAGCCTGGTGCCCTATTTACTCAGTATCTCTGAAAAAATAACACTTTGTTGGTTATTTTGAAAAGAATCCAACTTTCCAATGAAATATGTCCCACTTTTGAGGGAAGCGGACCTGTGCACCCGGATTAAAAAGACGTAGAAAGATAAATGAAAGTTCGGTCTAAGCTCTGCTACCAGCAAATACCTATATTTCTCCTATTACTTGTCCCGTCCCGTTCGCACAATCCCATAGAAAACCATGGTGAAGGCTGACGTGTTTATTTAGGGCCAGACGTGTTCACGAGAGCCGGTCCGGAAAAAGCCGTCAGGACCTACTGCCCTCACATCGCTTTGTTGTAAAGGCTTAAAGGAAAACAGAAATGAGAAAAGAAATTTGCGTTTTTCAAAGAATTGGGAGTTTCTTGTTCTCACTCGAAAAAATAAAGAAAAAGCTACAATTCGTGACTTTATTAGGTTGTGTGGCTGCGTGTGCCCCTCTATCAATCGCACCCTATTTAGTTTAGGTTAAATTTTTCAACACCTAGTGGTCATACGAGAAATACTTATTGACTGAGTTTGGTCGGGCCAGAAGGGAAAATACTTGGCTCTCGGTCATAAGGCATGGACCTCGCTGTGCTCAGTTCGTGATGATATCATGTCCGCCTTGAGCCAAATATTTTCCCGTCCGGCCCAACCAAACTCAGTCAATAAGTACATGGGATAGCACTTCACTTACATTGAACATTTAATATGGCAACTTTTAAGGAAGCATTTCCAACTTCATTATGGGCGACACACAGGTATTTTCCGCTATCTGTTTTGTTCAAATTTGTTATCATCAGCGACTGGTTGCCTGCTGACAAACTAATCCTGTTGCTGCTTTTCACGAGATGTTCATCACTGAACCATGACAGCTCTGGCTCTGGATTTCCAGTAGCATTACAAGTTAATGTCACATTCTTCCCTTCTGTTTTCGTAACATTCTGCGGTTCAGTAACTATCTCAGGTCGATCTGTAATATTCAAAACACCTTCTCGTACCTCACTCTAACCAAGGGTTAAAAGTGTCTTAGAAATCTATTTTTCAGTGTGACTTAAAACTGTTTGCCTCCGAGAAGCTACTTATACAGATGTTTGTCGAGTTAAAAATAAGGACATTGAAAATAGACGTTAAACACGAAGGCGCGCTATAAAAGGTCCCACTGGACCATTTGTGAATCAACCGTCGTGTGATGTAGAACTCTAAGAGTCAAGTCAGCTTGAGCTACAGCTACTCCAAAGCAGTGAACAGCGGGCGCATTCCTCAAAATTGTCTGTCACAATACAAGAATTTTTGAGATTTGTATTTCCTTTCTCCAATGGAAACTATCTTCATTTGTGGCGGTAAATTTGAGATCGAAGTAGGTGGTTCGCACGTTACCTCATGCCACCATGCTGGTGGAAGTAAACAATACATATCTCATTAGCTCCTTTTGTTCGTCTACCAGCATTTCAATTTGACCCGCATACGTCAACGGTGAGTGACAAATGAGCCCAGGTCCTCGCAGTGAAGACTTCCTTATATAGCGCGCCTTCGTGTTTAATAAACTCTTGGGAACCTATGAAAAGTTTATATGTTTAGTTATCTGTTCAGTCTGATTTTCACTCAGGTCAATTTGATTTTATTACATATGTACTGCTGGTGTAAATAGATATTAGCATAGGACTGAACTACATGTGGCACCAGACAGTCTAGTATATCCAGTCGGTAAAGCAATTAGAAAATCTAGACCAACAGAACAGTTTTCCAGACTTTCCAGCTGACTTTCTTCTGAGGAAGTTTGAACAATTCATGAAATACGTCACTGAGCCCCACTGAAAACCGCCTTGGCGAGTTAGGTTCTCTCATTAAATATTTTATAATTATTATTACAATTATTATTACTATTGCTATTATTATTAGTATTACTATTGTTTTTAATACTTACATTTCACAACTAACGTGGCATTACGCGAGGTGGCATTACCAATTCTATTGACAGCCACACACCGGTATGTTCCACTGTCTGTCCTGTACACATTTAGTATTTTCAACTCTTTCCTTTCTGCTGATAAACTGATCTTGGAATTATTGCCGAGAGGATTTCCATTTCTTTCCCACGATATTTCTGGTAATGGATTTCCAGTCGCGTTACAATATAATGTGGTGTTTTTTCCTTCTTTTACCAGGTCATCAGAGGGATCGGTGATAATTTCCGGTTGATCTGAAACGAAATGAAGAGATTGATAAAATTTTAGTGTAGTGCTTTATCTACTCAGTATTTCTGAACAAATAGTACTTGGTTAGTTATTCTAAAAAGAAATTGGTGAAAAAAATGAAACACAGCGAACATTCGTATAGTAGTGTATAATTGCGTATTCAAAAACTAAGTAGAACAAGACAGGGAAGATGAAACTTGAAGTTATGTTTAAACTGGCATAACTGTTGAAATTCATACAAATCATGACGATTTCAGAGCGACTGCAATCATGCTGAGGTCCATCAAAACTAGGTGATCGTGCCGATCTGCTGTCATCGCAGTAAAGCAAGCCACAGAAATTAAATCGGCCGTCCTTTGGGTAAACTGAACAAAGAAGTGGGGAGAAACGCTCGACTAAGTCCCGTGTTTGTTCGTATACTTTTTTCGTGCTCTGGCAGCTCCTTCCGTGCTCTACAACAGAACAGAGCACAGCCAAAGCTTCTACTTTGTTAAGTGTAGTACTTACTTACATTGAACATTTAATATGGCAATTTTCGAGGAAGCGTTTCCAACTTCATTATAGGCGACGCACAGGTATTTTCCGCTATCTGTTCTTTTCACATTCGCTAGAATCAACGACTGGTTGCCTGCTGAAAAACTAATCCTGTTGGTGCTTTTTATGAGACGTTTATCATTGAACCATGACAGTTCTGGCTCTAGATTTGCAGTAGCATTACAAGTTAATCACATTCTTCCCTTCTGGTTCCGTAACATTCTGCGGTTCAGTAACTATCTCAGGTCGATCTTTAATATTCAAATTTAAAGGAACCTTCTTGAACCCCACTCAAACCAAAGCTTAAACAAGTTTTGAAGATGTTTTGTTTAGCGTGATTTAAAACTGTTTGCTTCTGAGAAGCTACTTAAACCAATGTTTGTCGACTTAAAATTAAGTACATTGAAAATAGACGTTGGTAATGAGTTGGAAACCTATGGAAAGTTTAGATTTGTAGTTCTCTGTTTCTGATTTTTACTCAGGTAGATTTGGTTTAATTAAATATGTTTCCTGGTGTGAATGGTACTGGATTTTTAGTAGCACTACTAGAAAAAGTCAAGTTTCCTCCTTCCCCTTTTGTCTTACTTTTAGGATGAGTAGTAATATCAGGTTTATCTGCAATTTTTAGAACTATCTGGTTAGAAAGGGGTAAATAAATAACATACAAAAAGTCTGCATAGAAATACATAAATGACTCTTCTGTTAAAGTAAAATTGTATGATAAAAGGTGTGCTGCTGCGTTTCTGAGCGGATATCACTCAGGGGCTATGATTATTAGACAAGAGTTATGACAAAAGTTGACCATGGCGAAAACACAGAAGTGTGCTGTGGGCAGAGGGCTGTAATAAGCGGAGGCCTGGAATCAAAATACTATTCAAAATACTTTTCAAAGAAAGTAGAGTGTTCTTAATAGTAGAGTGTAAAGATGAGAACTCACATTGGATATCAACAGAAGAAACGTTTGAGGCATCATTTCCAAGGCTGTTCTTCGCCACACATCGGTAACTCCCCTTGTCGTTTCTGTTTACATTTCGTATAATCAAGCGCTTATTATCGTCTGAAAAATTGATCCTGGAATTATTGTTTATAAGAGAACCATCTTTGGTCCATGATATTTTCGCTGCTGGGTTTGCAGTGGCATTACAAAATAAAGTTAAATTATTTCCCTCATCTTCTGTGACAATCGCTTGGGGATGAGAAACTATCTCAGCTTGATCTGCAATTTAAAAAATACTTTAGTTGGCAAAAAACGTACACAAAAGCATAAATATAACAAAACAAAAAAAAACGTTTTGTGACCACTTGCGGTTTACTTCTTTTTCAGCATACCTTTGCTCCACACTCAGGCTGAGAGACAACTTACTGACTGGTCTGTCCTCATTATTTCGGTGAAAGAAAACATAAGTGCTACTACAAAAGGAAGCTCTTTATGGAGAAAGGCTGCATAACTTAAGAAAGAAACTTGCTTAAACATCCTTAACTTTAGGATGCACTTTGCGACATCGTTTATTAAAAACAACCTAGCAACGAAGTATCAGTGTTTCAAAGTACTAACGTAAATACAAAAACCTGTCACTTCCCATCGAGGCAAATTCTTGTAAAATATGAATAAGACCAGGAATAAGTATATCAGTAAATAGTTCATAAACAGTCGGAGTATTTTCGGGTCGTTATGGGTATTTAACAAGTCAGTACATGTACGTCAAATGAGCTTGTATTCACTAAGGTTTAAGCAATTTTCGGAGTATATCTCAGTAAAATAGACGAAGCTCATACCTGTAAAAGCAAGAATTTTGATTAAGTGGATTTTTTTAACAGGTCTGCAGGACTATGGAATACTCTTCCACCCAACATGAAATGTATAACCTCGCTCCAAACATTCAAATCTAAATTAAACAACCTATACTTTACCAAACTTGACTCATACAGTCCTCCTTAGTATTTTATAATCTTAAATAACTTGCCTTTCTTGTAACTCTTTTTAGCCTTTTTTACTGTATCCTTTTACTTTTTTTTTTATATAATAGGGGTTTGGTGCCAATTGGGACGAAGGTTCTGTTCCTCTCTCCTGCCACTCCATTTTTACTTTTTCTTTCTTGGTACTGTATAATGTAGATTAGTTATTTGTATTTGTTGAACTGTGGCGAATGTATTAAACTAAACTAAACTAATCTAAGAAATAACTCTAGAAAATGAAACATTGGAGTTGAATTACAATTATATCGAAATATTTTGTTTAAGAAAATCAACTGAAACACCGAGTTTCAACAAATTCAACTAAACAAGATCCTTTTTTCGCACTCAAGAGAATTTAATCCGATTACACAGTAAATTTCGAGAGATTTAAACGAATAAAATCGATGCCCGACCGAGGCCAATACCTCGTATATAAAACTTAGACAAGGTTGATCTCCACTTCCACATATGTTAAAAAATCTGTCTTCAAATGACGAAAAATAACTTTTACCTCCTAGGGTAGATAAATGAAAGAGTACCAGTGATAGGATGAAGAACCAATGGAAAAGACGTTCTCTGAAGTTACAAATTCCGGTAAGACCTTCGTCCATGCTTAAGAAGCAGAGTTTGATCAAGAGGAAGAGGAAAGAATTGGCCGCAGGTTATATAATTATTGCTAGAGCTCCAAAGGCAATTACAATAAGGTTCTCTATAACACGCGTTCTGATTGGCTGAAGCAACGTGCTTTATTTATATACATAGAGTAACGGTGTCACGCGTCGACCAATTTGTGCAATGATGGACAATTTCATGGATCTTCCATCAGTTTCTTTTTTTTTTGTATTCGTAATTTTCGAACAGTGAATGGATTGGTAAGGAAATAAATTTGGGCCATTAGGCCATCATTTTTAATTACTGTTAAAAGTTACCCTCGTTTAGATAAAGTCTGCAACCACTTAAACTACTACCGCCTCTATTATCCTATTGCTAGTACCTCTACCTCTTCTGCTAGTACTACTTCTTCTACAACTTCTACTGTCACAACTATTACTACGACTACTGCTACTACTACTATTACTACTACTACGTACTACTACTACTACTACTACTACTACTACTACTACTGCTACTACTACTACTACTACTACTACTACTACTAGCTACTACTACTACTACTACTACTACTACTAGCTACTACTACTACTACTACTACTACTACTACTACTACTACTACTACTATTACTACTACTGCTACTACAAAAAGGAGACACTCTTCTAACATGCCTCGCATATTCATGCAAGTCGTTGTGAAGGTCTACATGTACCTACATATTATGGGAACAGAACAATAACAAGATAAACAGGCTAAAAAGCTTCAAGCCAAAATTCAATAATTTTGTCTGGTCAATTTGATCATTTCACCAGTCAAGGTGTAGATTTTTCAGCCAAGCTAACGTGAACGATAAATAATCCACTATTCATTCTAGAAATCGACGGTGGTACAGAGCACGCTAAACCTTAGTCAATTTATTTTTTACTGCAACATCAACGTCAAATAAAACGATTCTTTCAGTGCGTGAAGCGTTGACGTAAGCAGCGTTGTCTGTAATCTTATGGACAATATCAGCTTGGCCGGTCAGATTGCAACACGGCAGCCAAATGTGGAGAGGACTGATAATACTAATACATGGTTATTATTCGTCACTTACAGTGAACAGTAACCGTGGAAGCGTAAGAAGTATCCGTTCCAACTCCGTTTTTCGCTTGACATTTGTATTTGCCACTGTCTATTCTGTTCACATTCATTATTGTCAACTGTTCGTGGCTTGGTGACAAAATGATCCTGGAGCCGTTACTTATTGGATTTCCATATTTGGTCCATGATATGGTCGGGGCTGGATTTCCAGTAGCATTACAATACAAAGTCACGTCATGACCTTCCTCTGTTGTGATGTTGTGAGGATGAGCTGCGATCTCAGGTTTATCTGTAGATAAATACGGTATTTCTGCAAGCTTAATTATAGAAAAAACATAAGCTACATGCCGTATATGTAATAATCATAATTGTTGTGAGCTTGTTGTGAAAGTGTACTTGAAAGTTGTCACCTTGTCTAATTTTTGAATTTACTGTTGATAATTAAGAAAAAACAAGAAAAAACGAATTTGGGAGGACTGGCTGCAAACACAAATGATATTGTATTTTGGGGCAGGAATTGTTCAATTCCTAGTCCAAATTTTGCATAAATTCTTTTAGTAATCTCACATTCCGCAGAACCAAAAACAACATACAGTGTACTGGGTTTTGGGCTTGGACGGTGATAGTAATTGTTGAGTAGTTTTCAAGGACGACATTGTTGTAGACGAGTTGCTGGAGGGAAATGAGACGCCCTTTTTAGCTCGAACGGTAAAAGTGTATCTAAGGAGTGTTTCAAATTCGTTACTGAAGGGAAAGTCCTAGTTTAAAACGTTATCATATACCTTCAATTATGATCATTGTCGTGTCCTGTGTGCTGCTAAAAATGTTACTGGCGTTACAGGTGTAATTTCCTTCATCCCTTAAGGAAGCTTTAGTGATTGATAACTGTACTTGACTTTCATTAAAGGATGGAATTGTCACTCTAGAACCATTGATCAGCTTCGAAGCATTCCTAACAATCACAGTTCCTTCTTTTATCCACTGCACTTCAGACACTGGCGGCGACGCTTCATACCGACATATCAGCCGGATATTGCCGCCCTTGGCCACATATTGTTTCTGATTGCCATCGATTGACACTCCGGGTTCAACTGGAAAGTAAATAGGGTTGGCGTTAGAGTTAATAATATTTCAAACAGCATTTAAAGTTACTGCTTTGTGATGATGTCTAAATACATTTACCTTTTTGCCGCGACTGTTAAATGACAAACAACGAGGAGTAGATAGCCCATGATTTTTATAACTGAACAAGTATTGGGCAAGGTAGGGAACGAAACAAAATAAGTCCGATATAGTTTTTAATGAAATAAATTTTTGAGAAAAGACCACAGATGCACCACCCATTACAGTGCGGAGAGCGTGCATCCAAAGGTAAATCTATAATTCAGGGTTGGTCCCAAGAATGTAAATCTAGTGATCTAAGAATGTAAACGGATAAATTTTGGAAATATTTCAGTTCTGTATGGTTTCGGCATTGAACGTAAATGGAATCTTTCAGCTTTTAAATAAATCTGAAAACCCCAAACAAACGCTTTGAAAAGGAACTTATCCTGAGACTTAAAAATTTGTATCAGTTGGCGGGAAAACATAACTTTTTTTTCATCTCGACCCTGCTGATTCACCTTTAGACCTTTGAGGTTTCTTTTTTTAACAAAAAAATAACATATTACTTACAATGCACTTCTAGGTTAGCACCATGGGAGGTAGCATTTCCAAGACTGTTTTCTGCAACACATAGGTACACTCCACCATCTCTTTTGCTAACATTATTTATTGTGAACTGCTTTCCTTTGTTAGAAAAATTTATTCTGGAATTGTTACTGGTGTCCAGAGAAAACCCGTTTTTAGTCCATGATATTAGAGGTACTGGATTTCCAGTGGCGTTGCAAAATAAAGATAACTCGTCTCCTTCGGTTCTCTGAATCAATCGTGGAACGGTGCGTATCTCGGGCTTATCTACAGTCATCCATATAAGAAAAGCAAAATAAGCAGCAGATTATTTTAAATTAAAAGAAAGTAGTATTTTCAGGTGCTTTGAAAAAGAGGTGTCTCTATTCTGTCCCTTAGAAGTCTAAGAAGGACCAAAATTTAGAAAGGTGGAGAATGCGATTGTTAGATTGATATTGCCTAGGGTTAGCGGTAGATATTTGCCGAGCCACTTTCAATGACACTGAGGTAAATAGTTATTTTAGTCTATAACATGTCGAAATAACTAATGAGGAATGCGTGACAAAGACAAATATGATTAAAGAAGTTTTCACATGAATTTAGCATTTAGCTTCAAAAGCTTTCCGACATATTTCTCACGACAACTAAACACACCCAACTGGACGTCATCAAAATCTGAAGCAAAATCTAATTTTAAAGCAATATAGCTATGACAAAGCGATTTAGATATTCCCCTTACATTGCACTCCAAGGAAAGCAGGATTGGATGTATCATTCCCAAGGCTGTTGGTGGCCACACATCGGTATTCTCCGCTGTCTACTCTTTTCACATTCTTTATAGTAAGCTGCTTGTTATCCGCTGACAAACTGATACTGGTGTTACCAAGAGGTAATCCTTCCTTATTCCATGATATTTTTGGTACAGGATTTCCCATGGCGTTACAATTTAAGGTGGCATTGTCTCCTTCTTTATGAGTTACATTTTGCGGGTGAACAGTGATCTCTGGTATGTCTGTAACAGGAAAAATCCGTAAGTTAAAGGTGCTATGTGGAGAGCAAACAATGTCATTACCTTCGTACAGCAGATGTGCTGGTATGTTTGCTCCGGTTTATTTTCTGTCTTGTGTGCACCAGCGATGAAAACCTTGTCATTTGTAGTCTACTTTTCTGTAGAAAATACAAATTAATGACTCTTAACACTCATTAGTTCAAATGATTAGCTTTAGCCGCAAATAATTTTCAATCTCCTTAATTTTTATAAGGAAATCTTACAAGTCATTTCATCGTCACCATCTTTGCCTTTGGCCCCCTATTGGAGCATAGGCCGTCTACAAGAGCTGTCCAGCCATTCCGGTCCTGGAATAGTTATTTACCACTTCACCTAAGACATTTTCATTTCTTCTTAAAATCTAAAGATACATCTTGTTAAGGAAACTAGTCAAAAGGCTCATTTTTTGATTGATTATTGACTAGTTCACTAATTTCACAATAATCTTAGACACGTACATAGTTACAATGTTTATCTGTTTTTCTGTATTTCTATTGGTTTTGTAATTGGACCTTTTAGCGTCACCACGCGCATATAAAAGGTAAGTTTAGCGTACCTTCAACCAGTTCTTCCTAAGTTTTAAATAGTCTTGGTAAACTTTCGCCCTTTCGTTTTCTCAACCTCTAGCACAAGCGGGACCGATATGTGAGTACCTTTGTAACTTTGTTTTTTCCAGTCTTGTCTTTTCAGTGTTGGGCGACAATATACAAACAGATATTGCCGTATTCTCTATTGATTTAGGATTTAAAGGCCAAATTCATGCCAAATGCGAGTAAACGCCCATCACTTATGAAAAAGAACAATGGGCTGTTTACTAGCCACCAAATTTCTTTTAATTTGTATCCAAACTTTTGTTCTGTTTTATTTGTATTGTTAATCTCGTTATCGACGTTGGGGCCCAGTTTTTTGCACGCGATTCTTTGATTATGTATCCCGCGACATTTGATTAGATTGATCGAACTTCGTTGCATTGTTGTTTCAGTTTACGATTAATAGATTGATTGATTGTGAGAATAATCGTTATTTTCATCGTTGATTGTGGCTCGTGGTCGATTGCCTTTCAAGAACAAAGATTCCTGCAAATAATAAACTTTGGTATGTCATTTCGATCTGTAAAATAGTCCCCAAACACCTCGTTAACCGCGTTTTGGAGACACGCCCCCTTGAACTTGAGAATTTAGATTTTTGGTCGTAATTGCCCAGGTAAAAAGCAACCAACTAGTCTCTTTTTCGCTTTTTTAGCCGGTTAAGTGTGCTCGGCGTATCCTCTTGCCTGTCATATCTGTCACCAGTCCGTGCTTGCCATGTCCTAGGCCTTACACTGTGGGTTATGCTGAAAATAATATCAAGTTTCCCTCACAAACACCGCACGATGAGCAGGTGGGGCGTAATTTATACAGAGACGTTGGTCTCTATGGTGAATGACGGCTCCCTAAATGGGGGCTCTCCCCAAGCAGGCTGAATGGTGGGTCAAACCAGTCTAAAGCGGACGAATATGCCCAACGTTCAAATTATTACGTATAATGCACGATCCTCGCAGTAGATAGCGCTATTTAAGCAATAGCGAAAATCAGACCTGAAAAAAATCAGGCCTGTACGGGATTCGAACCACTGACCTCTGCGATATTAGTGCAGCGCTCTACCAATTGAGCTAACAAGCCAACTGGGAGCAGGCCGTTAAGTTGATTCGTAATAAACCCGTGAAAGTGATAAATCAGATACAATGAAATACAGGCACGTACAGGCCTGATTTTTTTCAGGTCTGATTTTCGCTATTGCTTAAATAGCGCTATCTACTGCGAGGATCGTGCATTATACGTATCTAACACCGCAGTTCAAAATATATGAACTTCATATATTTCATTGTATCTGGTTCAAATTATTACTTATAAATAAATACTTACGCAGGTCGACTGAAATCTCCACTACACTTGAAGTTCTATCTTTATCTGGGTTAGTATTTATTTCAAACGTGTAGCTTCCCTTGTCTGCTCTCTTCACTCGAAGGAGAGTAATTGATGTGTAATGGTTTGTTATGTTCACGCATAAACGACCTTTGTACGCGGGTCTTATCCAGGATCTGCTATCGGAAGCTATTTTGTCCGCAAGCTGAAGGTTACCCATTACGAATAACGCCTGACGGAATGACTCCCCTTTGCTAAATGTATACTTCCATTCCAGGGTAATGTTTTCACCTTCCACAGCAAAGAATGTTTTTGGAGGGTTTGCAGTAAACGAAGGCGCACCTTATAATACAAGCAATAAAAATATTTCAACTTTAACACATTTTCATTACGGTAAAAGACAACTTTAGGTATAGATTATAAATATATTACCGTACATCTTTACACTCTCGAGAGATCTAAGAAAAATTCAAAATTAAAAAAAAAAATGGAAAAAAAAGGGAAAAAAATGCATGAATGTTGAATTGTAAATATCCTAACTCTATTTAACCATTTGTATTTCTTTACAGAAGTATTTTGATTTCGCTACTGTTCAATTAATCTTATCTGTATCGTAACCGACAAACGTGTTATTTTAAATCACTATATCAATTTATATAAAAAGCTGAACTGTCCACTCATTTGGACTGGTTCAGTCAATAGATCAAAGACGAAGTCATTATGCATCAGTAACACACAGCTGCGCCTCGTCTGCAACTTTTATACTTCCATTCCAGGGTAATATTTTCATCTTGCACAGCATGGAATGTTTTTTGAGGCTTTTTAGTAAACGAAGGTGCACCTAATAATACAAGCTATGAAAATGTTTCGGCTTTAACACGGCATTGCTCTTTAATGGGGTATTTTTCTAATGCAGATAATTTTTGTACAAACCAGAAAAGGAAGAAATAGCATTTTTTTTTTCTGAAAAAAAAAAAAAAACTATTCAGAATGTTTAGCAGTTTATAGGATATTTAATAAGGAATATTCAATGAATCCGATCGAAGAATATAGTTTAGTTTCTGATAGGATGTGTGTGCAGAGAAATTTTATATATGAGTGCTATTCTGATGTTATTCCATAGAGATGAACACTTTTCGTTTACTTGCACTTTCTCGCATTTCTTTCCGATCATCTATGGAGTTTCGTAGCTCATTGTATAGCTTGTATCAGAAAGCGCCGTCATCATTTGAAGCATCAGTAAACAATTGCTTCAATCCAAGTTATTATCAGGAGGAAACACGGAAGTCTTGATCGACGGGTGTAGCACAACATCTCATATTCGTAAAAGGGTGACACGAACAGGAAAAAAAGCACTGTTTTATCCTGAGGAAATCACTTTCACTTTTGCGCTGAATTTCCAGGTTTTCTATACAACTACATGGACATTCCCTGTTGGGTTATCCATCTTTAACTCAAAGATACTGTTCTCGTAATTGTCACTGCTTTCTTCATCAAGCCTCGCACCACGAAAGCACGATACAAGGTTAGATATGGCAGGGTGTCTTTCTCTATCTTAAGTCGTTGTTGATATGTCCACTGGGACATGTTCATTTCAATTCTGAACTCGTTTGTTGACGACCATATTGAACTTACACATTCTTAAATACGGATACGTATCCAGGCTTCATCTAGCTTTCGTTGTCAGAAATACGCAACAAATTTTGCAGAGAAATAACATCTTCTTAGCTCCTTGGTAATTTCTACCTAATAAGATCATAAATTTAGTTTTGTTTAAACATATGAGCATACAATGGTCTCTAAGCCTTACCTTCGGCAGAAAACATGAAAAGAGTATATAGAAAGATTGCAAGCCAACCTTCTTCCATTACACACGATATCTTTTGTAGTCTTCACATCGATTGAGCTGCTTTTAGTGAATAAATACCGCCTTGTTCAACGCAACGAAGCTATTTGTCGATAGAACGAACCCTGCTTTGCCGACACTATTCTGTAACAGGATGATCCTAGTCAGGTATCAATTACGTGTCTAAAGTAATTATTGACATATGGGTCACGCATTTTTGCCGAGTTCGAAGTTTGGCATTTTAGATTTTCAGTCAAGAGCTCTCATAAACCTTCATTTTGATCACTATGATAAAGGTCTCCTGATGCTATCCACATGCTCAACAAGATGTAAAATGTTACTTCTCTGAATGCATTTCTCCAATGGAAAACCTTGATGATTTCTGCAGAGTAATTACCCAGAGTTTGAAGTGTCAGTTACTTTGTTTATTAACATTATTCCGCGGGAGCTGGAATTCATGGCTCTTTCTTCATACTTTGACGGTCTATGCAGACGTTTCAGATGGTGAACGCTATTCTGCTAACTTGGAACGAAAAAGCGCTAAGGCCTCCCTTATTTCGTCTATTGTTGCTTAAGCAAACGAGAGAAGCGGCATCGGTTCACAGTAATGCCTTGATAAAAATAAAAGTTTTCAGACTTAGCTTAGACTTAGCAGAGCAGACGTAATTTGATCGAGCGAATGCTCAGTATTTTCTCAGCGAAAATGGCCACCATCTGATATTTATGGCAGCGGAAGGCTGGGGAGAGAAAGAAATTTGTACTAAGGGGGTGAGTGACGGTCAGAAATAATCCCGCCCTTCCCTCGCCCCCTACACCCACCGTTAACTCTGACTCAAAATCAAACATGGCGTTCGGATAAACGATCACGAGCTTCTGTAATTATCTCGCCTTTATAAGACGCCTACACTGCAGGCTATCGCCTGAGGGGTACTTGCGACAGCGCGGCGGAGAACTTACGAGATCCCACAATACATTTTTTTAACCCCCCGTATTGATGGTGGAAGATTTAATGATTTCCCCCTCCTTCTTCTCTCCCAGCCACCACAAAAAAGCTAGGGCTAGTGAATGCATGCAAGTGAAATCTTTATTAATAATTGCCTCGTATGAACCTTTTAAAGTGAAAAACTATTGAGCAGCACTACACGAATAGAAGGGGACAAATAATGACCGGTCCTTTATCAACAGGTAGTAATAGCCAGTTTCTTTTGCAGTTGGCCTTTTATGAATCTTCGGTTTAAAACTGGGTACCGCGCTGAGCTTGTAATTTTGAATTTTCTTGTGCGTTTTTTTCCCATACGAATAAAATTACCTGTTTTCAGACTTACGGACAGACACCTTTGTTTAATTTCTAAGGTTTAGGGTGGTCCTTTCAGGTTCTTGAAAGCAAGCAAATGGAGCCTCTAGCAAAAGTGTCATCTCTGAAGTGTGCTTTCAATCATAATGAGTCAGTTGGTATTTTCATGTTTTTAGAAGGAGCAACATTCCTGTTTCTAATTTGTGAGCTAGAAAAATTGTCATATTTGAATTTTGCATTGGTCCTGATGAGCATGTTATTCTCGTGGTTTTGATGGAAGAAAAATGCGGGGTATTTTTCGCGTCCAATTTGTGTACGTCAGAAGTATTGTATCCTCTCAAACATTTCGATAAGAAAGTTAAACTTGACTCGCATTGCCATATTAGAGTAAATTGGTTGTGGAAAAATAAACGGGGAAGTGATGGCTGTTTTGAAGGGTCTAAGTCTGAGAAGGCAACTTGTCATTTTCATCAGTGCGTCATTGTGAATCAATGCCAGGTCTCGTGCGGTTTTAAACAATATACACCGTAGTTAGCAGTCGGATTAGCGTTCGCCTACAGATAAGTATGTATAAAATATCGAAGATTTGAAGAAAGAGTCTTCGATTCTAGTTCCTGTAGAGTTACGTTGGTAAACAAAGCTATTGGCAGTTCAACTCTGAAAATGCGTATATTTGTATGAGAAATTACTTATGATGAGGAAATTGTTGACGTTTTCCACAGATCAATGTACTCGGAAACGAAACAGTTTGCATTTTATGCAGAGTTTGAAGCATCAGGAATCTTTCATTTTATTGCTCTAAATAAATGGATTTAAATAGCTCTTATCTGAAAAATCTTTAAAACCCCGAACGACGAACTATACGGAAATGCGTGACCCATTGGTCAATAATTATTTAAGGCACGTAATAGATACCTGACAGAGGTCATCGTGTTAGACACTCTTATCGGCAAAGGGAGGTTCGTTCTAGCGATTAGTCGCTTCATTATGCTGAACAAGGCGGTATTTAATCACTTTAAAACAGCTCAATCGATGTGAAAGACTACAAAATACATCCTTTGTAATGGAGGCAGGTTCACTTTCAATATTCGTGTGTACTCTTTTCGTGTTTTCTGCCGAAGGTAAGGTTTAGAAGTGTCTCATTGTTAGGACACGACAAAGATTATAATTGAAGGTATACAATAAAGTTTTAAGCTAGGCTTTTCCCTTCAGCAACAAATTTGAAACACTCATTAGCTACATTTTTACCATTCGAGCTGAAGACGACGTCTCGTTTCCTCCAATATCTCGTCTACAACAATGTCGTCCTTGAAAACTGCCCAACGATTACTATCAATGAATTTGAATATATGAAATCATATATGTGTACTGCGGTTTCATGAAATGTATGAAAACGATCCTTGCAGTGTAAACCTTACTAATGTAGTAGTGGAAATAAGGCCTGAAAAAAGAGTTAAAAAAAAATTAATTGATTTATCACTTCGAAAGGTGTAATAGAAACTAACATACTGACCAGCTCCCGGTTGCATTTTTAACTCAGTTGGTGTAGTGTTTATTTATAAACTATTTAACAATTATTCCACGAGCGTGCGTTGGATATGAGATGATAGATAGCCAACGAGGCGCGTAGCGCCGAGTTGGCTATAATCATTTCATATCCAACAAGAGCGAGTGGAATAATTGTTTTATTAAAAAAAACGCCCCCAAGATATTAGACATATCTTCTCGACTTTATTTTGTAATAAGAAATCGGATGTCACAATGTACAGATATTAGATTATGGTATATTGGCTCATATACCATAATGGCTAAGCCAATTAGAAGTCTTGAATTGCATTATCCAATGATCCAGTTTTTAATAATTACTAATATACCTACTCTAGGTCTTATTCAGGTTTATATAGGGGAATTCACTTCGATGGGAAATAATTGGTTTCTGTATTTTGTCTTTGTACGTTAGTGTTTTAAAACATTTATATAAAGTGGCTAGGTTTATTTGTAAACGATACCTCAACATGTACCCAGATACGAACCGTTTCTTGTACAAAGTACAAATGCTGTCGAGTTGAGCAGGTTTTTATCTCACGTTATGCAGCTTTTTTTTTCATATTGAACTTCCTTTTGAAGTAGCAGTTTATGTCTTTTTGCTGAAAGAATGAATTTTTCCTCATGCTACATTTATTGTTTCATGTACTTCCTTTACCAAGTGACTTTTTTTCAAATTGCAGTTCAAGCAGCGATCTTTTCTCATCTTCAAGTGAATGTCACGAAAGGAGAGGGAAGCAATTTAACTTTATTTTGTAATGCCACTGGAAACCCAGGAGCGAAAATATTATGGACCAAAGATGATTCTTCTATAAACAGCAATTCAAGGATTAGTTTTTCAGTAGATAACAAGCTCTTGACCATATCGAATGTAAACAGAACAGACAAGGGGAGTTACCGATGTGTAGCGCGCAACAGCCGTGGAAATGATACTTCAAACGTTTCTACTGTTGATATTCAATGTGAGTTCTCATCTTAATCAACTTTTTACTGTTAAGAACCATCTACTTTCTTTTACCAGGGTATGAATAGTATCTTGATATCAGACCTCAACTGACTCCTCTTTCGCTTTGTTTTCCAATTCACAGTTCTTTGATTCCGCCATAGCCAACTTTTTCATAATTCTCGAGTAACAATAACAATAATGGCTCCTGAATAGTATCCACCTATAAACTCTGCAATACACCTTTCATCATGTGACTTTAGTATAACATAACGAGGATGTACAGCATTTCTATGCAGACTTTTTCTTTATCATTTATCTACCCTTTGCTAACCAGATGTTTTTAAACATTGCAGATAAACCTGATATTACAACTCATCCTAACAATGAGACAAAAAGGGAAGGAGAAAACGTGACTTTTACTTGTAATGCGAATGCAAATCCACTATCGACAATGCTATGGAAGAGAGATGGATCTCCTATAGGCGAAAATTTGCTGAAGATCACTTTCTCAGGCGCTTACCAGTACTTGGCTGTGTAGCCGCGCGATGTGGTTCCAGTCGAGGCCCACAAATTGACCCTTGCTCACCATAGAGTCTCCAGTTACTCAGTGGTTAGAGCATCCGACTAGATCACAGTGGGTCGTGGTTTCAAGTCCCATCTGGGGCTCGGATTTTTCTATTACACTAAAATTGTTTCATCTTTACATGCTCACTTTGGAGGTTGGTTGGCCGCATCTTGATATGCTTTAATGTGACAGCGTGATGCTGTTAGTGAGTTTCACAGGCGCTTATCAACACGAAATAAATCTTTGAGAAAAGACCACAGATGCACTACCTATTTCGGTATCGCGAGCGTGCATCCAAAGTTAAATCCACAAACTATAGTTAGTCCCAAGAATATAAACTTAATGATCCAAGAATGTAAACGGATAAACATTAGAAATAATAACAAGTAACACGTGGAAATGGAAGAATCTTAGACACTTACAAAGAAAATTCACTTTGCAATTTGAGTTGTCACTTCCAACTCTGTTCCAAGCCACACATCGCTATTCACCGCTATCTATTCTGGTTATATTCGTTATCGTTATATCGCTATTAGAAGCGCTAGAAGTCCTGTGAGAAAGTATTCGCTTAACAAGTGATCAGTCTTAAAAGCCATCAGAGACCTTCTCAGGTACTGAGTATCACAACAAGCTACGATGGGTACCAGGCTGGGTGCAGGACTACCCAAGGTATGGACGACTGAGCAGAATTTTCAAGGAAGTACCGACTAGTTCTCTCATTTGTCTCCGTATCGTTGTGTGTTTTGCGTTTTGTGTTTTGTACATTGCGTTTTGCGTTTAATACTCTGCGCTTTGCGCTTTGCGTTTTGTGTTTTGTGTTTTTTTCTTTTTTGACTCGTTATGCCCTCTCCAGCACCTCAGAGAAAAACGTGAAAAAAAAAAAAGAAAAAAAGAACGTGTTGATGACCATATACGTTCGAAATTTAAGAAGAGTGGAGAGGTGGCGGCATAGGGTCCACGTGCCTCTCTCTAAAAAAAGCGATGTCTTCCAGAAATAAAACCAACTTTGAAGGTTGCCTCCTAAAGTCAGTAGGGTATAAATGTGGGTAAGTTACGAATTTACCACTGTTCACCACTCTCATCCCATGTCAAGACTTTTAACTATGTTTAAGACGATTTACCAGAGAACATCTTCCTAAGGCCAGGAGTATGCTTCAAAAGCTCCCACTTTTAATTGGTAGCTGTTATTGACATCCGTTCCAGTCCTTGTGCGGATTCTGATTCCACTGAACTCTGCTGTGTCACCATACGATTCTGCATCTTCTGAAGACCAGTACTGGTCAAACTGCACACTAACTTTTTCTTCTAGCTTTGCAGTCTGGGTTGTTTAATTTTGAATAAGATACAAATTAGACTGAATTAAGAGATGACGGAATCTAATGTAGGAAATAGTTATTGTTAATATGTACAATTATGAGAATTAGTTTCTGTTTCAGTTTTAGTATCTGCATAGATTATGTTATTTAATTTTTTCAGTTCCTTAAAAGCCTTAAGTATCATCTGGTTGACAAACTGAACGAAGAACCTGTTCCATCATAGCAGCTCCGCAAAAATCTTCCTTCCCTGACGAGAAATAAAGTAAACAACTCTGTGTTCGTGATATTAATTTTAGACCATGCCATATAGAGCTGTTTTGAGTAAGATGATGTATCGGAAGAGAGGATGAAGGTGCGCGCAACAATTTTTTGAGGTAATCCGGGTATTCAGTTATCAATGAAAGCTAATTTTCACTTCGGTCCTCTTCTTATAATCCTCGCGGTAATTACATACAGTCACTTAGAAAACCTTGAACAACTAGTTATGGCCTTAATTCATTTTCATACTTCTCAGCTAAGCTATGGAATACACTGCCTGACTACATCCGCATGAGTGCATTTAAAGACTTTAGAAAGATAATCCAAGGCCGTATCTTTGTATAGTCGCTCCCACTCATCTTCACTTTTCTGTTTATTTCTATTGATATATTACATAATTATAATTCTAAATACTGTGTATTTTAGTATATTTTAGTATAGTTAGTATTTTAGATTTTGTACAGATATATCAGGAAAGATTTATTACTCGACGTTTCGGGGTCATCATGACTCCATTATCAAGAGACTAGTTTAAAAACATGCAAATAAGGAAAGGTACAAGAATAGCATAAATTAGACTGAACGGCTTAAACAAACACCTTGGCGCGGATGGAATCCGTTTGCACGTTCAGTGTTGGCTTACGCATGCGAATATACAACATTTCATTAACAAGGCAATCAAATTTGCCGTTACATTTCGTGATGACGTTGAATTGCTCGATCAAGCGTTCAGGCATTTCACTATTGTGCTGGAGGTGGTAGTGTTTGTAGATAGAAGATGATTTCCTTTTGTGCCCTTCTACGCGCTCGTGTAAGTGACCACGAGTATAGCCCACATACCCTGCATCACACAGGTTACATTTAAATTCATAAACGATACATTGTTGGTTAACAATAGGGGGCTTAATTTCGTGTTGCTTAAGCTGTTGATCGAGCTTAGGGCTAACGAACACTGGTTGGACAGTCACGCTTAACTTCGAGCTTAGACTGTTCAGTTGTTGTTTAACATGATTAGCTGACGACTGGTCCTTGAAGGGTAACACTAATCTCACAGTCTCCGATGGTACGTCTGGTGATGGACAGGGTTCTGCAGATGAAATCCTTCTCTCAACGAACCGCTTGATTGTAGGAACTGAACTGCTTAACCGTGCACCAAAGATTGAGAGCAAGGTCTACATCAAAAGAACCAACACGGGTCTCCTTCTGCATTTCCAGAGTCATGTTGACATTAAGTACAAGCGCAGCCTAGTTAACACCATGGTGGATCGCGCTTATCGATTATCTTCTAACTGGTCTTTCTTCTCCGAGGAATGTGACCGCCTTAGAGGGGTTTTTCATAACTTGAAATACCCAAAGCCACTGGTTGAAACTACAATCAAGCGGTTCGTTGAGAGAAGGATTTCATCTGCAGAACCCTGTCCATCACCAGACGTACCATCGGAGACTGTGAGATTAGTGTTACCCTTCAAGGACCAGTCGTCAGCTAATCATGTTAAACAACAACTGAACAGTCTAAGCTCGAAGTTAAGCGTGACTGTCCAACCAGTGTTCGTTAGCCCTAAGCTCGATCAACAGCTTAAGCAACACGAAATTAAGCCCCCTATTGTTAACCAACAATGTATCGTTTATGAATTTAAATGTAACCTGTGTGATGCAGGGTATGTGGGCTATACTCGTGGTCACTTACACGAGCGCGTAGAAGGGCACAAAAGGAAATCATCTTCTATCTACAAACACTACCACCTCCAGCACAATAGTGAAATGCCTGAACGCTTGATCGAGCAATTCAACGTCATCACGAAATGTAACGGCAAATTTGATTGCCTTGTTAATGAAATGTTGTATATTCGCATGCGTAAGCCAACACTGAACGTGCAAACGGATTCCATCCGCGCCAAGGTGTTTGTTTAAGCCGTTCAGTCTAATTTATGCTATTCTTGTACCTTTCCTTATTTGCATGTTTTTAAACTAGTCTCTTGATAATGGAGTCATGATGACCCCGAAACGTCGAGTAATAAATCTTTCCTGGTTTTTTCTATGCCTTTGCTTTAGCAAATCCCTGCTGATCAAGTACAGATATATGTATGAATATAATTATATATATCATCTCCATTTTATGTTTTCTCGAAGATATTAGCTCCAACAAGCCACTCTAGAATTCGAGATGTATTAAAGTTTATGATGATGATCATAATTTATCAAATACGTAGATAAATTCATCAAACCTGCGACTCCGCGTCCTTACAGCGAAGTTTTACTCAGATTTCCCTGAAAACCGTGACAACTGCCCACAATACCTTTCGAGGTTGTCAATCAAATTTTAAAGGGGACGAGTCACTGTTTTGCTACTGATAATAATCAGAAGACTATCCAAGGATAATTTTTGAACCACTTACATCCACGTTTAGTTGAAGACGATTTGGACACACCTAGAGGACCTTCACCCTTTGCAGTTGAAACCGAAACTTGGAATGAATACTCTGTAGATTCCTTAAGACAAGGAACAACCCCTTGATATGTATTCCGATCCTTAACTGGTCTCACAACCTTGGTATTAACCTTCCCATCGGAATCAGTGAAGTAAATAGTGTATCTGATCGGAATCCCTTGTATGGATTCTTCTGGTACAGCCAACCATTCAACTTGTATGCTAGTGCTGTTCAGTGTTTGTACAGAGACTAATGTAGGGGCCGCAGAAGGCACTGTAACAAAAACAGGAGAACAAATTATTATCCTCCGCCTCACATCTATTGCGGGTTAAAAATTGACCAACTGGCGAAGCTTTCAGGCTAAGAAGTGAAAAGCTGATTCCTTAATAGGAGAAAAGGGGAACGTTTGATAACAAGGGCATAATACATGGCCAGCAAAACCCGTGCAAGAGATCCTTTTGCACTTACCGTCTTCGTCTGTTCGGACTTTGATGGGTTCACTTGCTGGTCCATTCCCTAGATAGGTAGCAGCTGAAACCTTAATGTCGTAGTATGTGTATCTATCAAGTCCTTTTATTTCAACAAATTTTCCAGATATTGGTGTTACTTCTACTGACTTGTAAGTGCCATTGGTCGTCTTTTTGTGCATGACTGTATATCGGATGATATCACCATGCTGTTTGTCCTTCCGCACCGCAATCCATGTAACTTTAATGCTGGTCGAACCGGTATTGTAACCTTGCAAATTCTCAGGAGGTGCTCCGGGCTCTACGCAAAGACGAAGAAGTATGGTAAACGGTATTCGTATCATATAATGGTTATGATTATAGCCAATCAACGCGTGCAAAGTGATCTATATACTCCAAAAGAGATAAAACAAAATACATGTTTGCCTCTATCAATATGAGTCAAGAAAATAGATATTCTCAGGGTTTCTTAACTGAGAAGCTATTACTTTATGGTATCGGTGTAGGTAAGTCCCGCGTGACAGAAAGATCATTCTACTCGCATGGTATCATTTCCTTATTGAGTGCTAGTTTTCAGCAGCGGATGTTCTTAAGGGAGAGTTTACGAAATTGAATTTTCAATATATGCCTCGCTCGAAAACGAACTACCGAGAACAAGAATCTACGAGGTAGCTGGTTTTGAATGCCTAGCACAACAGCCTCTTCAAAATTTCTTCCATCTTTTACCGTTATTCATATATTTGATAAGGCTGAACACAACCTTGCCCAGGAGCATTCTTGGCCAGATTATCAAAGAAAAAAGTGTTTTCCTGAGCCTTTCCCTCTTACAATGTAATATCACACATATTGACAACTTGCTTTGAAGAACAACTTGCAATTGTTTTTTAATATTTGTGAAAAACTACAACTGGAACGTATACACAAACATCAGCCTTACACGTGGACAAGTGAGTCTATCCAAGAACAGTACTTACCATCCTGGTCTGTTCTAATAACAATATCATTTCTTGAGATACCGATTCTGGGAGAACCTCCAAAATACACGTACAAATTAAAATATCTCAAATGAAAAGGAAATCAAAATAAAAAAAGAGTGCACCTTCTTCATGGGTGGTAACATCTACAACGAAGCTGTAGTTACTAGAGCCAATTATGTTCCTGGCGAAAACCCTGAGGTAATAAGTTGTCCAAGGAAACAGCTCTCTAATAGAAACTCTTGTGGTGTAAATCACACAAGCATTGACTAAGAGTCTTCCTTGACATATAGCATCTCTGAAAATCTGCCCATCTTGACGGATTTCCACTGTGTAGTTCTGGATGGCACTATTCCCATCAAAACCAGCTGTCCAGGAGATATAAATTAACCGTGATCCTCTTGAAATTACTCTCAAATCCTTAGGTGGGTGTGATACATCTGCGGGAAAAACAAAGACAAGACAAAAAGAACAAGAAATTCTCAATGATTGCTTGTTTTGAAACACGCCTTTTAGAATGCTGATGAAGTAAAATAATACGACTTCAAACATAAAACTAGTGCCATTATCAATTTTTTTGGCATTATTTGCTCAGATATTATACAACGGCATACAGCTGATTGACAAAATAAACATATCAAAATATAATACCACATGTCAAGGCAATACAGGGCTTTTGGGTAATATCTGAAAAAATATAAGAATATTACTTGCCTTGTACCATGAGGTTAGTTGCTGATGAGGATGATCTACCCACGCTGTTATTAGCCACACATATGTATAGCCCTGAGTCTGACAGGTGAACCTCTGCAATTTCTAAACAGCAATCATTGTTCTTAGAGGACAATTTCAATCGACTGTTTGCTGTTACATCCAGGTCTTCTCCATTCTTTGTCCAAACAACACTGGGTGTAGGGTTCCCTTCCACTGAACAACTAAAAATCACATTTTCTCCTTTTACAAAAATGTTATTCCTCGTTTGTTTGGAGATTTCAGGTGCAACTGAAAAAAAAAAAAAAAACATAAGCAATAATTAGAAAACTAGATTTGCAAAAAAATCCCGTTCAGGCGGTTATGCGAATTTTGCGGTCACGTTTCTATGCAAAGAAAGTAGGAAGATTTTGCAAATTATTGTTGACCAAAATTATATTAGTACATGCCCCAAATCGTGCAACTTTGGTGAGTTCCGAGATTATGAGAATTATCAAACAGAAGTATATTCCATGTTTTCCTTGACGTGGAATAGAAATGATCATTCATTTACAAGCCAAAAATATCTGTTCATGTGTACATAACTACATAGTAGTGCAATTCCAGAGCTTCTATTACTTTTCTCCCTTATTCTTGTTTTCTCTTTTCTCTGTTATTTAGTGCGTAAAATGTATGGTGATCATCTGCAGCAGTCATGTTTGCTGCTTGACGTAATTCCTCATCTCAACAGATGAGTTAAATCAAAATAGTCGGAACCCTTGAAATCATCTTAGGAATCGCCTTAAAAACTGGTAACCTTATAATGATTTATCTAAAATGGCCAGCTTTAAAGCGACTGTTTAGCCAACTTATAAAGATAAGGACGCAGGGCTCGTACACTTTTTTTGGACTAAAACACTATGGACTTTTTCAAGGACTGCGAGCCCCAGTTAATAATCCAAATTATTTGTTTTCCCATAAACATCTCCCGGTACTTACACTGGACATTGACGAAAGTAGTACCAGACGTATTATTTCCAAGACAGTTAATCGCCACACAACGGTATGCTCCGCTGTCTTCTCCCTTGGCATTGGTAATAGTGAACTGATTTTTGTCTTCTGAAAAGCTGATTCTGGGGTTGTTACCAATGTGAGACCCATATTTTGTCCATGATAGAGTAGGGAGCGGGTTTCCAGTAGCATTACAGTGTAACGTAACGTTTTCTCCTTCTCTTTTTGTCACATTACTAGGATTAGTGGTGATCTCACCTCGATCTACAATTGTAAAACAAACGTCCTCTATTGTGCAACTGGCAACCACATACACTGCAGCAATAAAAATTAGCAAATCAATTGCAAATTCTATTGATCTTTGTATGTTATAAACGCATACACCTCCTTATATTCGGAAAATTTAGGGTTGTTGTTGTTTACAATATAGGATATTAGTAAAGCAATTTGAAAGTCTAGACCAAAATGACAGGTTTTAGAATTTTCAGTTGACTTTCACTGAGGAAGTTAGAACAATTCATGAAATATTTCACTGAACCTGCACGAAATCGCCTTGGCGAGCTGGGCTCCCTCATTAAAAATTATTACTTTTATTACTATCATTATTATTGTTGTCATTATAAGTATTTTTTTTTTTTTTTTTTTTTTTTTTTTTTATGGTACAAGTATTTTTATGTTATCTGAACACTGTTGATATTTCTAAATATTTTAAAATTTTAATGCATAGTTTATCGGCTGTATTGTTACTTATTATGATACTGTACATAGTTTTTTTTTATTAATTTAGTAAAAGTAGGTGTCCCCAATTAGCTCTATGAGCTAAATACATTGACACGGTAATAAAGATTTTATTATTTATTATTATTATTATTGTTGTCATTATAAGTATTAATACTTACATTCTACAACTAATTTTGCATCACGTGAGGTGGCATCACCAATGCTATTGACAGCTACACACCGGTTTGTTCCACTGTCTGTCCTGTACACATTTATTATCTTCAACTTAATTCTTTCTGCTGAATAACTGATCTTGGAATTATTGCCGATAGGATTTCCATTTTTCCCCCATGATATCGTTGGTAATGGATTTCCAGTCGCGTTACAATACAATGTCATGCTTTTTCTTTGTTTAACCACGATATCCGAGGAATCGGTGATAATTTCCGGTTGATCTGAAACGAAATAAGCAGACGGATAAGAATAAATAATTCCTCTTTGCAATAAAGCCTTGGTAAAACGCCGGCATTGGTTGAAAGAGCGTGCTTTATCAGAGTACAGAGCACGCTGAGCTAAAGCTGTCACGTTATCAGCCAATTTGTAATGTCTAGCTTTTTTTCGTTAGTTGAAAGTGGAATTTCGGAATATGCCAGCCGGAAATGAGCAACAGAAGAACCAACAAGGGCTTGTAAACATGCCGTAATTTGGATTATGATTAGGCACTATGCAGACACTAAAATCCTGAAAGAAAAAAAGAAAGGGAATGAACAGTCCGACTTTCGAATGCTTTCTCCCTCAGTTAGATTGTAAACTTACGTAGAGTAACAAAAATCAAACACAACTAATACTCGTCTAGTAATGTATAGTTGCGTGCTCAAAAACTAAACAGAACAAAACAGGAATGACGAAACTTGAAATTATATCCAAACTGGCATAACTGATAAAATTCGTGCAAATCATGACGATTTCAGATCGACTGCGTTCATGCTGAGGTCTACTTCGAATAGCTGATAAAGGCGATAATCTACAGTCGTCTCAATGAAGCAGGCCTCAGAAATTACATCGGCTGTCCTTCGGGTGAACTGAACTGAAATATTACTTAGAAAGCGGCCAGAGCACTCAAGGAAGGAGGAGAAACACTCCACTACGTCTCGTGCTTCTTCCTACACTTCTCTCGTGCTTTAGCCGCTTCCTGTGTGCTTTACAGCAGAGCAGAGCACAGTCAAGGCCTCTGCATTTGTTAAGTGTAGTGCTCACTTACATTGAACATTTAATATGGTAATATTCGAGGTAGCGTTTCCAATTTCATTCTAGGCGACGCACAGGTATTTTCCGCTATCTGTTCTTTCCACATTCGATATCATCAGCGACCTGTTGCCTGCTGACAAACTAATCCTGTTGCTGCTTTTCACGAGATGTTCATCTTTAAACCATGACAGCTCTGGCTTTGAATTTCCAGTAACATTACAAGTTAATGTCAAATTTTACCCTTCGGGTTTCGTAACAATCTGCTGTTGAGATACTATCTCAGGTGGATCTGTAATATTAAAAACAACTTCTCGTGCCTCACTCATACCAAGGCTTAAACATGCATTAAAGATGTTTCGTTCAGCGTGGTTTAAATTTGTTTGCTACTTAAACCGATGTTTTTCGATTTAAATAAGGCATATTGAAAATAGACGTTAGTAACGACTCGAAAACCTATGAAAAATTTAGAATTCTATTTCTCTGTTCATGATTCTCACTCAGATAGATTTGGTTTAATTAAATATGTTTTGCTGGTGTGAGTGGTACTGGATTTTCAGTAGCACTATAAAATGCAAGTACTAGTCAAGTTTCCTCCATCCCTTTTTTCTTACTTTTAAGATGAGTAGTAATATCAGGTTTATCTGAAATTTTTAAAACTATCTGGTTAGCAAAGGGTAAATAAACAATAAAACAAAAAGTCTGCGTAGAAATACGTAAATGACTGTACAGCCCTGTTATGTTATGTGCTGCTGCGTGTATGAGCGGATGTTATTCAGGGGCCATGAATATTAGACGAGAATTATAACAACAGTCGACCATGGCGAAAACAAAGAAGTGTGTATTGGGTAGAGAGCTATTAATAAGTGGAGGCCTGGTATTAAAGCGCTATTCAAAATACTTTTCAAAGAGCGTTTTTAACGGTAGATTGTAAAGATGAGAACTCACATTAGACATAACAGCAGCAGCTTGATCTGAAATTTCAAAAACGGAAATTCGGTTATACAAACTAAGTTGAAATGTAAATTATCCACCGTAAAGAGTTCAAAAGCTGACGTTTCGAGCGTTAGCCCTTCGTACTAATTTATTAGTGTTTTTGTCGTCACCATGTTCAAACCAATAGCGTAGCTCTACTCTCTGCACATCATGACCCACACGCAACCTACAATTCTAGATCTTCCATTCGTTCTGAAGAAGGGCTAACGCTCAAAACGTCAGCTTTTGAATTCTTTACAGTGGCCAAATTACATTCTAACTCAGGTTATATAACCAAATATCCTTATTTCCCCAACCGACGCAGCACCACAATTTCTTTAGAAACTAACCACTCAATTTCAAAAACGCTACAGTTGGCAGGAGACGTACACCAAAGAACGTTATATGACCACGTGCGGTTTACTCCATTTTCAGCATGTCTTTGCTGATCATTCCGCGGTCTTTCGGTGAAAGAACAGAAGTGCTGCTACAAAAGGAAGCTCTTTATGGAGAAAGGCTGCATAACTAAAGAGAATAACTTGCTCAAACATCCTTAAGTTTAGGATACATGTTGCGATATCGTTTACAAAAAACAACGTAGCCACAAAATATCACTGTTTTAATACAATAACGTTTGATGACAAAGTACAGAAGCCAGTCACTTCCATCGGGGTGAAATCCTCCTTGTAAAACATGAATAAGATCTAGAGTTAATATAAAAGTAAATAGTTTATAAATAATCGGAATGTTTTTGGGTCATAACGATCATTTAAATTTTATTTCATTGTAAATTTCCGAAGATTTAAACGAATAGAATGGACACGCAGCCGGGGCCATTACTTCGTATATTAAATTAAACGAGATTGATTTCCGCTTCCACATCAGTTAAATATTCTGTCTTCGAAAGATAAAAGTTTGACTTACCTCCTGGATCAGATGAACAAAACACCAACAATGATGTTAAGAAGAACCAATGAAAAAGACGTCCTCTGAAAGCAAAAGTTGCAGCAAGACGTTCGTCCATGCTTAGAAAAGATAGCTTGCTCAAAAGGAAGAAGAAAGAATTGACCACAAGTTATGTAATTATTGCTAGAGTTCCAAAGGCAATTACAATAAGGTTTCTATATAACGCGCGTTGTGATTGGCTGAAACAGCATGCTTTATCAGAGTACGGATACACGGAGTACCTGTATTACGCGTCGACCACTCCGCGCAGTGGGAGTGGCTCATCCTTTCCTGGATATACTCCCTCGGTTTTTTTTTGCTTATTCATAAGTGTTTAATAGTGAATTGATTATATCTACAACACGCAGTTCATCTTTTCAACTACCCGTTCCATAGGTTCATCAATTTAGTTCTGGTACAGTTTTGGCGTTGAATGTAACTGGAATCTTTCAGCTGTTAAATAAATCTGAAATCCCCAAACAAAAAAACTACAGTCGTCTATACAAGACAAGCAAAATAAGCAGAAGATTATTTTAAATTGAAAGAAAGTAGTATTTTTAAGTGCTTCGAAGAGGAAGAGGCGTCTCTAACTGTGTACTCTGTCTCTTAGAAGTATAAGAAAGACCAAAATATAGAAAGGTGAAGAATGCGATTCTTAGATTGATATTGCGTAGGGTTAGCGGTAGATATTTGGCGAGCCACTTTCAATGACACTGAGGTGAATAGTTATTTTAGTATGTACTACAAGTCGAAATAACTAATGAAGAATGCATGACAAAGACAAATGCGATCAAAGAAGTTTTCACATGAATTTAGCATTTAGCATCAAAAGCTTTCCGATATATATTTCCCACGACAATTAAACACACCCAATTAGACGTCATCAAAACCTGAAGTAGTATCTAATTTCAAAGCAACATAGTTATGACAAAGCGATTTAAATATTACACTTACATTGCATTCCTAGGTAAGCAGGACTGGAGGTATCCCGGTCCTGGGCTAGTTATTCACCACTTCATTAAAGACATTTTCATTCCTTCTTAAAATCTTAAGATACATTTTTTCGCTGTCTCAGAAAATTGAGACACTGTAACACCTTTGAAATGCAATGAAACAAATGCCGAATAAGAGCATTAGTACCTTACAAAGATTTTGATTTTTTTCCTTTTTTTTGGTGTCTAAGCTTTCTAATATGAACTTTAAAGAAAATGCCGTAATTGTCCAGGTGAAAATCAACTAACTAGTCTCTTTTTCGCTTTTTTAGCCGGTTAAGTGTGCTCGGCGTATCTCCGTTACCATTTATATCCGTCACCAGTCCATGCCTGCCACGTCCTAGAACTTTCACTGTAGATTGTGTTGAAAATAATAACCTTTTCTCCTCACAAACACCGTTCGGTGAGCAGCAGTCACCGGCTCAGAGGAAGAGGGGGGGGGGGGGGGGAGGATAAATATATGCTGAGACATTGTTCTCTATTGTGAAAGAGGGCTCCCCAATCAGGGGTTCTCCCCAGGAAAGCCAGAATGGTTGATCAGATGAGTCGTAAGCGGACGAATTTGCTCAATGCTCAACTATTACTGAAAAATTCTTACTTACACAGGACTGAAATCTCCACTTCACTTGAAGTTCTTTCTCTATCTGGGTTAGTAATTACCATTAACGAGTAGCTTCCCTTGTCTGCTCTCTTCACCCGGAGGAGAGTAATTGATGCGTAAGGGTTTGTTATGTTCACGTATAAACGACCTCTGTACATGGTTCTTATCCAGGGTGTGGTATCGGCAGCTTGTTTGTCCGCAAGCTGAAGGTTACTTTTAACCCATTACGAATAACGCCTAACGGAATGATTCCCCTTTGCTAAATGTATACTTCCATTACAGGGTAATATTTTCACCTTGCACAGCATGGAATGATTTTTTGAGACTTTGTAGTAAATAGAGGCGCACCTAATATTATAAGCGATAAAAATTTTCTGTCTTCAGTATATTTTTATCACGGTCTAAGACAACTTTAGGTATAGAGTGTTGATATAACGCCTTACATCTTTATTTTCTTGCGAAATCCAAGAAAACCTCGAAAGAAATAAAAAGAAAAAAAGGTGCATTAGTATTGAATTATACATATCTGAACTACTTTTAACCATTTTTAGTTCTTCTAGCTCTTTGCAGGGGTATTTCGACTTCGCAAGTTTAAATTCATCTTATCATTACAGTAACCGTTGCGTTGATCGTGTTATTTTAAATTACTTCATCAATTTATATAAAAAGCTGAATTAACCACTCATTTGGACTGGTTCAGTATTTATCAATAGATGACAGAAGAAGATTGAGTCAGTTTGCTAGACATAACGTCTCGTAGTCACGTTCGACGCACTAAAAACTACTATAAAACGAATACAAGAATTGTAAAAACTGTAAAAACGTGTAAAATGGTATATAAAAAGTCACTTGTAAAAATGTAGCGGAATTCCAAATCGATTTCGATCAATTACGATCCTCATCAGTAGTACTCCGCCATGTTTAAAATACTCATAAATAATTGTTCATATAAGTGACTCTGAAATGTCCACACTTCTTCCAGGCTTCATGTTGCGATCACTGCAAGTGGGAGTGAGGAGCAGAAAGAGAAAAGATTTAAATCGTGGAACCCACCAGTCACACAGCCAGATGAACGTGCGAAACGTATTATGTTGAAAGAGGCATTAAGAGTCGTATTGACAGTGATTATGAAAAATCATGTTTTCACATTTGATAACGAGATCAGAAAGCAAATAAGAGGTGGTCCAATTGGCCTTAAATTAACCGGGGTACTGGCCCAGATTTTCATGATTTGGTGGGATGAAAAATTTGCAACAAGGCTGAATGAATTGGCCATCGTTATGAAAATGAACAAACGGTACGTGGATGACATCAACATGGCTGTGCAAGCAACACCAGTTGGGATGAGGTACAAGGATGGAAAAACTCACATGGATGAGAGATCCGTAGCTGAGGATCAAGGAATCAGTGACGATGAGAGGACTATGACATTGATAAAACAGATAGGAAACGACATACACCCGTCAATACAACTCGAAATAGATTACCCCTCTAAACACCAGGACGGAAAGCTACCTATCCTTGACTTGAAGGTGTGGATGGAAACAAAAGGGGAAGAGACAGACAGGCAGGACAAGAAAGCCTCAGCCTCAATGATCATGTATGAGTTTTATTCCAAGAGCATGGCTTCTAAGACAGTCATACATGCTAGGTCTGCCGTAAGCTGGAGTACAAAGAGAACAGTCCTGACCCAAGAAGTCCTTCGGGTCTTACTTAACTGTAGCAGATTGTTACCATGGGAACGAGTAGTAGAGAATGTTAACGAGATGGTCCTGAGAATGCAATACTCGGGGTACAGCAAGAAATTCAGATATGAGGTTGTAGATTCGGCCCTCAAAGCTTTTAGAGCGAGACAAAGAGCTGAGCGAAAAGGAGAAAGACCGTTACATCGACCCAAGGAGTGGAGAAAGGTGGAACGAGAAAAGGAAAAGAGCGAAAGGAAATCCAACTGGTACAAAC
>NC_142529.1:22869894-22922394 GCF_964205215.1 Stylophora pistillata
ATTGAACCTTGTGTTAATCCAACAAGCACAAACATGCTATTAGGCCATAACCCCATTTGAATTTTTAGGGTCAAACAGTTAATTTACAAGGCTGTAGCCAGAATGAGTGAACCCTGCCCCTCTTGTGTCTGCATGGTTTATTTCGTTAGGGGTAATTTTTTTTTGTACCAGAGTGTCACCTGTTTTGTTTTGTTTTCTATTTGGGGTTGTGTTTTCCATTCATTTCCCATAAAATATCAGTGCGCTGTGTTAGAATACATGCCTGGATATTCCGAGCACCCACACTTAAGTTATTTAACAGTTGTCTCAGATTAGAATACACCACAATGTACTACTGCTCACCTCCAAATTTCCTTTGTGGTAAATACCTAAAATGATTATTGTTTCGTTCTAGTTACGCCTATCTAAAAACCTGTATATAATATGATTCACTATGAGAAATAAATCAGTTGTTACTCCTAGCATTGGTTGATGTGTCATTTTGTGTAACTACTATGGCGACATCGAACTCTTGGAACCTAACACACTGATTGCATATTTTACTTAAAAACTTAATTCTTGGGAGTTGATGAATTATTATTGTTAATGGGAGCAGTAATGATGAGTGTGACTTCTATTTTTTATGTTAGGGACTGTGTAATTTGAGCACCAGCAAATGGAGCGGGGTTCATACCTTTTTGTGCACCTGAAAATGGGGGCACTGCAGAAAATTGTGCAACCATTTCTGAAGTGCCATATATTTTTGTGCATTCCAATTTCCATTCCACAGAAAAGAAACAACACTGAAGGAATCAACAACAAGTCAAATTTGATTAATTATTATTAAAATGATGGCATAACAAACAAACATAACATGGTGTATAGCAGTCCTCTCAAATTGGAATAGCAGTTATCGATAAATACTTGAAGCATCACAGGCTTCACACTGCATCAAACAAGCATGCAAAGCTAAAGGAGGTGCGAAGGCACATTATTCAACAACAGATACAGGGTTATACCCAAGATGAGGGAAGTCCACTTTGCAGTAGTGAAAGTGAAGAGGATTACTTATCTTCTGATAATGAAAGCGTTCAAACAGACTATGTCCTTGCCGAGATTGACTCGAGTCCAGAGGATGATGATGAGGAACTACTAGAGCTGGGAGGAGGGCTTTAAATAGTTCAGTGAGTTTTATTTAAGTTGTCATTAGTAAAACTGTTTCTGTGGCTGAAGGTGGGTCATCTTATTTCATGTACAGACTCGAAGGGGGGCCACATTATGTTATGCAGTGGCAAGAACAGGCCCATGGAAAATTATGAAGACGAAAATTAGAATGCACCAGGCCACCTCCACCTCTAATAAATGACCGGTCCCTTACCAGACTTCTGATAACAGGAAAAACAGTGATGGCAAAGCAAGCCCAAAACAGCAGAAATCGCCAAAATACACAACAGACACACAAGGAATGAGTAATTTTTATTAATATAACATGTAAAATGTTCATATTTCGGAATGTTTAGTGTTTTAAATGGACCATATTTTGTTCCCCATACTATTCCTTGTAACGCATTCAAATTCTCAACGGTTGCTCGCGTGACTTTACACCGCGTCACACAATGCATGACGCTTTTATGAAATAAGCCGAGACGTAACCTTGAGACGCCTGTGTTTATACCAGACAAGTGATAATGAGTTCGGGGGGGGGGGGGGGGATCGAATTTTTTGCGCTTTTGCGGTTTCTAATAGACCCCAATGCCCCCCTCGATAACTTACATAGCAATTCTATTTCTAGAATCGTTTCCGTCTCACCGCTTCTGAACTGACTAAAGGGATTATAGAAGTAAGCGTGCTCAGCAACGCACGAAAGCTATTTTAAACCTTGGTTTCAGAAGGTTACGATTACTCTGTATGCTCACTGGGAAGCGCCGGCTCTGGGGAGTTTGACTGCTTCTTAGCTTCGTCGTTCCGCAGAAGTCTGAGTTAGCATTGAATGGGAAAACATCAGTCTACGTGATTGTATATCGTTCAGGGTGCGTCGTTTGTTTAAGGCCACAATGGATCACATTCTATGGACCATGCTCTTTATGGTTTGTGTGATCGCGACAAGCTCACAAGGTAAACAGATTTCTTTCCTTGCCTATTTTATCACGAGTTTAGAAATATAAAACCTTTTCATGTTTGCTTTCTCTCGCGCTGTTTCTTTTTTTTAGTTGTGTAATAAGATTTACTCAAAGTTTATGATTTCCAGCACTTCCTTGATGTAAGTTATGGCGGAGAGAGTTACACAAACAGATGAATAACGCATAAACCTGTTTATGTTCCAGAAACGCAGTCATGTATAAACCACTACATTTACTTATGACAAAATATATTCAGCTTTTACTTATCATTACACACTCTGCCTCATTTACTGATTCTTTTCCGTCTTTTCCGGCTATCACGGTCTAAGTGGATGCGGAGGAACAGTAATAATTTATTCACTGCAGCTTTCAAACCGTTTTGTATGCTACTCTTTTTAGCTGCTGTAAAATCCCTCACTTTGCCGGCGGTCTATCGTTTCTATGATAAAGGTTATCTACAAGTATTTCGCGAACTATAGTAATGGTCATAGGACTACCTATTGAACACTGGCTAAAACCTTTTTGGAATACCAAAAAAAAAAATCCGTGGAATGAACTAACTTGTACAAAGTTAGGCAATCATTCTTTAACTAGTTGAGCACGCTTATCATACTCAAGAAGTAAAAACTGACCAATCATCAATCCGTAGTGTGACAGCTCATCAAAAACAAACTCATTCAGTACGCAGTTGGTATGGATTTAAACTCCAGTTACCAAGATTCATCTCCATTTGTCTGCATTTGTAAAATCCGCGAGTTTCGCAACGAAAGACAATTTCTGCAGTCTTTCGTTTGACTAAACTCAGTTCAGTTACCACACTTGTGTAAGCGTTTACGACAAATGATCGACAAGTTTATCACGGTTTTGTTTATCTAGTCGGTTTTGTTTATCTAGTCGAGTTTGTCAAGGTTTCACCCGCGACAAATTTTGTTGTCGGCAGTGTGTTTGAAAATTTGTCCGCTTCGACCAAAATTTGTCGAGTCACGACTAACCATTCGCACTTGTAAAGTGCTGGTAACGACAGAAAATTTGTCTAAACTAGACCCCTATCTGCGTGAACTCGGGCTTTCAATATCGCACATCTGGAGTTATCTTTCGGGGACTGCCATATTGCCACACGCAATCTCATCATTGCCGGTCACAAATAAGTCTACTTGTGTTTATTTTTGTCTGCTGGAGTGTAATGAATGTTGTTATGGTATTAGACAACAATCCAAATAATATATTACTATATAAAAGTAAGTTCCTGTAGATGCCAAAGGTTGAAATTCAAGGACTTTTCAATGACTTTGAAGGCCAAGTTTTAAAAAATTGAAGGGACCACTTTTGGAAAGGTTTGCATAAGCAATTTTAAAATTACTTAAAATTATTTAAAATTATTTCTCAGCTTTTCCATGAAAGTACTGAAATTTTCAACTTGAAAATTGCTAAAGAAAACCCATTGCAAAAATCAAGCCTTAGTCCTCAAATTCAATTATTTTTAAGGCCTTGAGTTTTTATTTTTTAAATTCAAGCATCGTCGAGGAATTTCAAGGCTCTTACAAACCCTGATTAGGTAATATATTTGTCTTTAACTGCAAGAAGGGAATTTTTTCTCCATCATTGGTACCAAGTCATAGTTTGTTGCCAAATGTTCACCCAAGGAGAGTTGTCAGAGATCAGTAGATTGAAGCAATATTACTGTTCAATACTTCATATTGTTTCTAATAGAAAAATCTCTGAATATTTAATACTGCTGATGGCTACAACAAGAGAAGGAGTGCTATTTACAGTTTTAGTATATTCCGTTAGAGGCATTTGACTTTCATTACATACCAAGAGGGAATACACATATTTTGACCTTTTTGTGGGTATAAAAATACATGTCTTTCAAAAATCTGAAAACCACATCAAAAACATTGTGCATTCAACTATTATTTCTAACAAGATTTTCCAAGAATTGATTTGCTGTCAACTAAATCAGACATTATTCCTTCACTGTAATCACTTTTAAGATCTAAACTTACTTCAGTTCCACAAACATCAGTTTTTGGCCAATCATCTGACAGTAAATACTTGTTCAAAGATGAATTTTCATAATCTTTTACCATACTGAATAACATTAGATAAGGTGTTTGAATTCCAATAACTACATGATTTTATTACTGAGTAGCAGAGTGAATAGATAGCCACAGCACAATTTTAAACTTTATCAATTTTCACACCTTTCAACTCAAATATATCACTGTTATGTATAATCTGAAAATAAAGAACTAAGCTATTCAGTGATGATACTTCAAGCAGCACACATGTACCTTGAGAATGGCTTCTACCATATCCCTTGCATGAGAATCGAATATTTCAAGCCAACATTGCCTTTACAATAGATAGCTACTGCAGTACATGGAACCAGCATATAGATAGAATAACTGCTGAGGCCAATAAGGTTTTAGGGTTGGTAAAAAGGACTTGTAGGGACTTAAATGATGTTGAAACCATGAGAACACTTTATTGTAGTCTTGTGAGACCCGTACTGGAATATTCATGTGAAACTTGGAACCCTTATACTAAACGTAACATTGACAAATTGGAGGCTGTTCAGCGAAGAGCTACCAGATGGATCACTAGGTCTGATGATGATTATGGTACTAGACTATCTAAATTGAGATTGTTGCTATTATCTGATAGGAGGTTGATTAGGGATGTTACGTTTTTGTTCAATGTAATTAATGGCCATTATGACACAGACATTTCCAATAAGCTCATATTTTGCAAGGACAGAAGCATGGCTTATAAATTGAGGGAAAATGACACACAGGACCTTGTCCCAAATTTTAGCAGAATTAACAGTCTCAAATAAAGTTTTTTTAACCGTATGGTTGGTGAATGGAATAGCTTACCTAATCACATTAGAGAATCAGATAGTATTGAAACTTTTAAAAAGAATGTTTCAAGTTTTATTAAGGATAAGGATAATTAGGGCATCTATTTTTATATTTCTATATAGTTTTGCTATATTCATTTTTTTTAATTCGAGGGGGCATCCCTTGTATGGTGCGTCAGCACTTTTGGTTGTCTCCTCCACAATTTTCCCTTTTATGGTTTTTATTAACCTTAATTCTAATTAATACTAATTGTTTGTGTATTCTTGTGGAGTGAATTTTAATAAATAAATAAACATCCTATTGTCAAGACAAAATTGTTGAAATTTCTGGATATAAGTGATTGAAAGGCTCTATCTAAGGAGGTATAGTACTGACATCCTTCTATTGTAGCTTCTTGATGAATAGTCTCACTGTAACTTTCACTGTATTCAAGTTCATAGTCAGTCTCAAACACATTTAAAAGTGTGGGTAATTCTGTCTGTATTAAAAATGACTGTCTGGCTAACTGAGAAAAACTTGAATGCAACTGATTTCCAATATTAATTATTGACACCAGATCATTAGCAGAATTGATTCCTTGTTTGTTTTTGTAAATCAAAGAGCATAAACTCATTGCAACACATTGTTGTCCTGAATTTTGTCCAAACACCAACTCATTAGCTTGGCTATATGGTGCCGTTATTGTTTTGCTAGGGTCAATGTACATTGGAGTAGGACCAGGGTTTTTCTCTATATCTGAACTCAGTTGAAATTTACAATAGTTTGATACGTGTTTCTAACTCTTACAAAGACGCATGGGTCTATTACAAGAAAACATAATCTGATAAATACCGACCTGCTCTATACTTCAATTGAATTATCCTTTGACATACCCTCAAGGAACAATTCAACAAATACTTCTTTTCATGTTGTGTAACTTTATTTAATCTCACCCTCTTAGTATTAAGCTTACAAACATTGCTTGTAACTCTTCTAACCTTCACATAACGACGTAACCAAGAGGGGACGAATGGGCTCATAAACAAATTCCTTCAGTTTTCTGCCCTTTCTTCTGAGATGTTTCAGAGAAGCTTCTTGTATTCTACTGGGTTCTCGACCACGTCTAAATACACGGCTGTGTTTACATGTAAACATAATACGAGATAGCTCGTTTGATATAGCAGATTTCGCTTGATAGTCCTCGATAAAAGGTTCACTCGTAAAGGATCGCTCGTAAATTGATCTCTCGTAAAGTTCGCGGACCGACCCGTTCCCAAAACGCTCCACAAGTTTTAGTGTGGGTCCACTGATAACGGTCGAATTTCCTTCGCGTACGTCCACGAAGGCAGCCATTGCTTTAAACCATGCCCTCAAGAGTTCATTCTACGGATGCGCGTACACTTCAGGCATGCGCTGTAGTGGAACTGCGTTTTGTGAGTGAACGCGAAAAAAACACAAAGCCGAATTTATACCTCGGGCGTTTCCTTCGGAAAGCCCGATTAAAAAAAAAAAAAAAAACCAAGCCCAATTTATAACACATCACGGCTGCGGGGAGACTACGCGTTTCTTTTTCCATTCACTATACGTACATATGATTTAATATATTTTCAACGTTTAGAAGTATTTTTTTGTGCGTATTTGTCAAGTATAATATCTTTCTCAAAGACAAACAAATACGCAGGCACTGTATTTTAGCATGTAATTTGAAACCAAATTTCGAGGTCAAATTCGTTGTACGTAGTAGTTTGAAGCCTCTCAAAGATTTGTATGGCCACTTTGATCCTTCTTCAATAGTTCTGACGAAACGCGCTCAAACGCGCTCCAACGGTACAAATGTTTTATGCATTTTAAGAGTAGTGGTTGAGACCCTTTTGTGGAGCCATAGTGGAGAGAAATTAAAAGTCCCATTGTTGTGTTTAGTGTGTTGTGTTACATAGCGTTACTACTGCAAGGACATTTATCAATCGTGTTGTAAATCTTCTTTCCTAAGTGAAGGAAAATTAACTAATCGCGAGTGTTGTGTGGTAAATCTTCTATCTTGATCATTGAATGAAGGACAGTTTAATTAGAGCAATGAAAAGAGTCACTTGATCTATGACAACCTGTACATTGCGTGAGGCGAAACTTCAGAAAGCCGGAAAGCAAAAGGCAGTCGACCGTTGAAAGGTGTTGATAGGCCTGTGCGTCTACGACCATTCGCCAGCGCTTTTAAAACTTCTACTCTTAAAGTTTAGCACTTATAAGGATATCTCTTGATGAATTTCCTTTGCGATATGATAATAAGGGTCAGTTTTGAGGTCTCATAATACCCCATCTGTATGTCAAAAGGCAGTCGACCGTTGAAAGGTGTTGATAAGCCTATGCGTCTACTACCATTCGCTAGCGCTTTTAAAACTTCTACCCTCAAGGTTTAGCACTTATAAAGATATCTCTTGATGACTTTCCTTTGCGATGTGATAATAAGGGTCAGTTTTGAGCTGTCAATACCCCATCTGTAAGTTCATGAGATTGTGTTACAAAAGGCAATATTTTCTTCTGTGTGCGCGCTATTTTCTTTGTTTCAGAGTATACTTCTCTCCTTTTACAAATCCCGTATTTACGCTCGGTTGAAAAAAATCTCGTCTATTACAAGATCTGTCTCTCTGATATGCGTTTGCATGTCAAGGGTCAATTAACAGTTGAATAACTCGCGTCTAGGAATATAATTACAGACTTGGAAATTATTCATCCCGCCCTCGGAGATTCTTAGGCAGATTGCAGTTTTGAATCTTTCTAAATAACGTCAGTTGCCTCCAAAGAACGAACTCGTCACGGAGGAACGACAGAGTCGCACAGTCCCGTCAAACGTTTTATCTTTCGAAGGAATGACAACAGAGAATGAATCCCATTTACAATCCACGTATATTCACGCCGTATCAACAACAGCAAATACAACTCTTGGAGGAAGGTCGCTTGATTACAGACAACGTGGAAATAGCTAATATCTTCAACAAACATTTTATAGATAGTGCTGCTGCTCATATTCCTATGGTATCCGAACATGCTCTTGTTAATCACCTTAGTGTCAATGAAATTAGTTATAGATGTAATCAACTGCAATTTTCCTTCCACCAAGTTGAAGCGGCTACGTAAAGAAACTGATAGATTCTCTGAATCCTAAAAAGACCACTGGTCCGAATAAAATATCACCAAGGGTTATTACTGTTTCCTCTGAGGCATTGGCAGTACCACTTACCAACCGTATAAATCACTGCATAACCATCCACGCTTGGCCAAGTTTGTGGAAACGCAGCAATGTGAGTCCCCTTTACAAGAAGGATAGTCCTACCGATAAGGCGAACTATCGTCCAGTGTCTGTGTTAACATGCTTCTCTAAAATCGTTGAAAGAGTTTTGCATGACCAAATGTATGAATTGGCAAAGTTGATACTAAGTGATAGTCTATCAGGCTTTTTGAAGGGTCACTCATGCGCGACTGCTCTCCTTAAAATGACTGATGATTTCAGAGCTTCTCTGTATAATAGGGATCATTGTATTGCCATTGCAGTGGACTTATCAAAGGCCTTTGACTCAATCTCTTTCAGACTACTTATTTCCAAGTTGAAAGCTTATGGCTTTACCGAAAGCGCAGTGAACCTTATTCGTTCTTATCTGCATGATAGGTTGCAACGAGTTAAGATTGGTAATAACTACTCAGATTGGAAAACAATCCAACATGGTGTTCCTCAAGGATCAATATTGGGACCTCTACTATTCAACCTATTCATTAATGAACTCACTTATTTTGTCAAAGATGCTAAACTAAGGCTTTCTCATGATGATACGACACTGTATCTGTCACACCCTACTCAATATGCGTTAGAGTTAAGATCTCAGAGAAAGTTCGATGTGCTGCAGTCATGGTTCAAGTGTAATTACTTGAATATAAAAAAAACTAAAGTATTGCCTTTGGGTGATAATCCGCCATGTTATGAATTGTTTGCTGACCGTACTAGGCCTCCCTTGAATGTGGTACACGATATTAAGTTATTAGGTCTAACTATTGACAGCTCCTTATCTTTTAAAGCCCACATTAAATCCGTGTGTAATAAGGTTAATGCCAAAGTTAGTGCTCTTAGGAGAGTTCGTAAATTCATACCTTCAGAAGTGATGGTCAATATTTACAAGGCATTTATTTTGCCACACTTAGAATACTGTGCTCCAGTCTTAGTTGGGTTATCATCTGGCCTATCTAACAAACTGGAGCTCACTAATCAGTATGCCATTAGAACTCTTTTAAACATGGCTAAGTCAAACTCATACAGTACCTTACTTGACCTTGTGGGACTGAAGACCCTAGAGCATCGCAGATATTCTCATGCTCTCTGCCTTTTTTTATAAATGCTTATATAACATGGGGCCGAATAATATTAGGGAGATGTTTTTATTTCGTAATAATAAATATGAACTCAGAGGCTTCTGCAAGCTTGATCAGCCTACTTATTCTAGCAGATTCATGCATAGGTCATATCAATACGTCACTACAAGATTATGGAATAATCTACCTGACTATGCAAGAAGAGCTCCTTCTCTTGATATTTTTAAATCAATGCTGGACGAGGTCAACTTGACTACCAGTGTGGAGTGTGAATGCAACTTTTGTACATAGTTTATTTTATCCCTAGCTTGTTCCCTCTTAGTTTTATTGATTCCTATTTATTCCCTATATATGCATCATGATTCCCATATAATTTTATAGTTCCTTTTTATTACTATTATTATCATCATTGTCTAGCGTGTTATATATACTATTTTAACCTGGCACGTTCACGTTAAAATGAGTTATACTCAATTGTGAAATGTGGATAAATAAATTACTTACTTACTTACTTACTTACTTACTCTCGCTACCACCTAAGATGTTCACTCCAACACGTCAAGATGCAAATGGCTCAATTTTTATTTTACGACCATGATGCAACGCAATCAGAGTGCGCACACCGCCTGATAAGGAATAGTATGGATAACAAAATATGGTCCATTTAAAACACTAAATATTCCGAAATAAGAATATTTTACACGTTAGATTAACAAAACTTACTCATTCCTTGTGTGTCCGTCGTCTTATTTGGCGATTTCTGCTGTTTTGGGCTTCCTTTGCCATCACTGTTTTTCCTCCGAATTCTGCCAACAGGAAAAACGGTGATGGCAAAGGAAGCTCAAAACGGAAACACAAGGAATGATTAAGTTTTATCAATATAACGTGTAAAATATTCATATTTCGGAATATTTAGTGTTTTTAATGGAGCATATTTTACTCCCTATACTATTCCTTATAACGCATTCCAATTCTGAACGGTTGCTCACGTAACTTAACACCGCGTCACACAACACGTGACGCATTCATGAAATAATCCTTCGCTTTTGCTTGAGACGGGAACTTGGGACGCCTGTGATCCAGCCATTCGAGAATTTCTAACTAAATAAATATGATCATTTTAATGGATAACTTCAGTTGCGTTGCCGACTTCTAAAGCTCCTGCGACAGTCAGACAGTTTTATATGGAAATACTACAAAATAATACTAAAATAATAATACTATCTAAACCAAGAACTGAACACATGAAACGTACTATAAATTAGCAAAATATTATTGTAATCATTTAATCATTTTATTTTACCACTATTTGTGCCAAGTTTTAAAAGGCCAATCAGCGCAATGTTATCGTAACCATTTAATTGTCTCAATTTCATAGCTTTTTTGGGTTTATAATTTATGTTTATATTTATTGGTGTATATTGTACATTATTTTACTATTGTATTTATTTATGTCAGGGACACCTGGGAGAACAGACTGCTGAATGATGTTCCCCGGTTAAATAAAGCTCATTGTCATTATTATTATCATTATTATTATTATTATTATTATTATTATTGTTATTAATAGGGCACGTTTTGCATGGATTATAACGGTCACGGCCAAAAAAAAAATATATTTTTAACTCTCTCACAGTTTATCAAACACTGATGGTGGAGTGCGAACTTTAGACAATTTTTCTCTCTTAGAATTGATCCCTTTAGGGAAATAGACTAAATTTCGCGAGGCTTTCGCCCTTCTTGGAACCTGTGTCAAAGTATGTATTCATTGAGGAAGAAGTAAAAATTGAAAAAACTGAAACAGCTAATAACACGACTTGGTCCGTGGCCTTTCTCAGCTCACCTCTGGTTTCTGTTTGTCTCTTGCAGCTTCCACGTGTTTTGATGGATATTGCCAGAACGGTGGAACATGTTCAATTTTTCAGGGGAAAGCTAATTGCAGGTATGTTCTTTTTGATCATTAAACATGTCGCGTCAAAGTACGGCGGTTCAGTTTTTCAATCGTTATTTTTTTCCGCATGTGAATTCTTGCCTGCATGGTTTCCGCGCTAATTGGCAAAGTAATGTTTGTTTAGCAAGACAGAATTTCATGTCTTTTGTAATCTCTCCAAAAGCGTACAGGTATTTCAACCTTGGTCAACTTTTCAGATGAGCCATTGCTTTTATTTCGTCTTATTCTTGCGTCTAGTCAAAATGGGTGATGACAAAACGCCGAGCCCTACTCCATGGATCACCCTATGGAGTACCTATGTGGAGTACCCCTAAGAATTATGTTTATATTGGTCAAATAAAATACTTTATAAACATGGTGAATCGTTTAGATATACATATGCTTGTAAACTCTCCGATGTTAGAAAAACTGTCTCGCTATGGAATACAGGATAAAGAACTGAACTGGTTTACGGACTATTTATTCCTCCGAAACCAGATCGCTCAGTTTAAGGGTGTATTGTCAGAACCTAACCCTGTTTTCACAGGTGTTCCCCAAGGAAGTATTCTCGGGCCGTTATTGTTTTTAGCCGGTTCATTTTAACGATGTCCACAAGCCGCTCCGTTATTTTAAGATTATCACCTACGCAGATGACTCAGTAATTTTCACATCCTCGAAAGACTTGGATATTATTGAACACAACCTCAGCGAAGACATCAATAGCCTCGCTTCCTGGTTTCGAGATAACGAACTTATCATTAATCTCAAAAAAGGAAAAACTGAAGTAATGCTATTCGGAACAGCAAAGATATTAAGTGGTTCTGATGGCAAAGAACTAAACCTCTCAGTAAATGGATCTCGCATCGACACGAATACAAATTACAAGTACCTAGGTGTCTATCTGGACCCTACATTGAATCTTGACAAGCATTTTTACAAAACATACAAGCAATCTGCAGGAAGAGTGAATTTATTACGACGAATCCGTTCTAACACTGACACCTTAAGCGCTGAACGAATCTACAGAGCAATGATAATGCCCATATTCACTTATTGCGGTCAAATTACGCTTGGTTGGTCGGAGACACGAAGGTGCCAAATAAGAAACCTGGAACAACGTAGTCACAGGATTATTCTGCAAAACTCAAAATGTCTAAACTGTGAACTCCGTCTACCCACAATTGAAAATTTTTTAAAGAAAAAGGCTTCTTTATTTGTTTCTGATTGCCTAAAAGGCAATGTTTGTAGTCCTTTAAAAGAATATTTTAAATTGTTAACCCACGATTTTAATACGAGGAACAGAGGGACCACCGTTGTTCTGCCGAAAGTGACTTGACTTTGTTCGAAAAATTTTTTAGTTTTTAGGAGCCTCAGCTTTAAATTTTTTACCTTTAAGAATCAAGCAAATTAGCAGTAGGAGGTATCATTTAGGGAGTCTTTAGATCAATTTTTTGCATAGGGCATGTAGTTAGGTGCGTGGTCATTCTTATCTTATTCTAGTTTTTATCTTTATATTATGTTATTTAGACAGGACCCCTTGGATAACTGCTCCTGCACTGAAGGGCTATCCTGTATAAATATTCGTTATTATTCTTCTTATTATTATTATCTCGCAGAGGAATCAACTGAATGCTACATTCTAATCAGGCAGCGCAGGGCGAAAACCGTAACCTGTGAGCCATGGAGTAAAAAATAAATGTACGTTAACTAATCCTAAAAAGCTTCTCCGTTGTGTCTACTGTCCTCTTTCTAACAGGAACTCAAACTGCCACCTTGAAAGTCCGGGCAATATTCAGCGTGCCCGAGAGCACTGCCCTCTGCATCTTTCGCAGTATGTCTGTGCTTCTGCCCCCCACCAGCTCGCGCATCATGACATCAACCTCAACATAACCTATAAAAGTAGCGTCGAGTTTCAAATGGAAATTGAAATAATTTTCCGTCGTGGTTTCGGTTCGCAAACGACACAAATTTAGGTGATTTCACGTTGTTGTTTTGCAAAGGACGGCCAAGGAATGTACTAAGTTTTAAAATGCACGTGCTGAGCTATTGTGCCGCCAATTAGATCGTTTGTTTTTTCATGTTCTCGTTGCCGTCGCCGTAGTGGTTTGCTTAAGGTCCCTAATCTCAGCGCACAGACACAGTATCTCTTCTCTTCCTCTCTCAGTTCGATCTCGAGTTCGATCTTGCTATCGTTTGAGCCAGAATACTGGTTGGTGACAGAAGGTTTGGGGCAACTATTCTAATGTGAGGTTCAAAAAAACTTTTCTAGTTTCTTGACAAATTTTTAATTTTATAATTAAGTCATATTCGGCACCGACTCGAGAGACAAACAGTGATAGAAGAGCCGATCTCGCCATAAGAAAGACTAGGCATCTGCCTTTATAAATTAGCGAGAGGCGGCTACCATTATACGATAGCTGAAATGGTAGGACGGGGTGTAGCAACCGCAAGCCGCATTGTACATGACGTATCTGAAGTTCTGGTTGTTGAGTCATGGACTGAAAGTGTATCAACTTTTATGCCATGTACCCAGGATGAATTAAGGCAAAAATGTTGGACATGGATGAATATTGGCAGTTTCAGCGCTGTTGGGCTGCATTAGATGGCTGCCACATCCCAGTGAAATACCCACCTGGAGGTTTGGAAGCCTGCAAGGAGTATCAAAATTCTAAAAACTTTTATTCCATTGTTTTGATGGGCATGGTGGACTCACACTACCGGTTTGTTTGGGCCAGCTGTGGGTATCCTGGCAATTCCCATGATGCAATAATTTTAAAATCAACACATATATGGCGGGAAATCCAGGATGATGATTTAATATCAAATATTGCAAAATCAGTTGATGAGATAAATGTCCCACCACTTATTTTGGGTGATTCTTCCTTCCCTCTCCAAACTTGGCTTATGAAACCCTACACCAATGCAGTGCTGAGCCCTCAACAGAGATACTTTAATTCTTGATTAAGTAGAGCTCGGAAGATTACCGAGGGGGCATATGGATAACTTAAAGGAAGGTGGAGGGTTCTTTTGCGAAAAAGTGAAAGTGGTAAAGTCCACGTTCGCACAATTACACTTGCATGTGTTGTACTGCACAACATTTGTATTACAAACAAACAAACAAATACTTTATCGAGGGTAAAATACATTATTACCGGTTACCCGGTAGTTTGCACAATGGCCCCCAACAGATCCGACTAAATTTAAAAATACATAGTAAAAAATTCATAATACTAAAATTGTACTTAAAACGTCCTACTGATCTTAAAATGCTCTATCGAGGTGTTTTTTTTACTAAAATTTTTCAGTAACGTTATCTTAAAATTTGAGTGGGAAGTTATGTTTCTAAGTGAGTTACCTACTAGTTTATTCCATAGCCTACATGCACTTGAGTGGAAAGTTCCAAGCCCTGAGTTTCTTTTACAAGATGGTGTTAGAACGTCATTACAGATAGCAGATCTAGTACAATAACCATGTGTAGATCTGACATATTTCAAATATGAACTAAAATATTCAGGACAATGACCTTGGCTGACTTTATGTAGCATACAAAGTTTTCTAACGCGTACAATGTCATCTATAAGTAACCAGCCTAATTTATCAAAAAGTTCAACGGAACTATCGTTGATAGTGGCGTCCAAAATTAATCTTCAGCATCGTTTTTGTACTTGTAACAACCTTTGAAGGTTTTCAACCGAGCAATTACCCCAAACAGTACAACAGTACTCAAGAATTAGGTTAATGAGAGCATTATATAACATTTTTCTACATTCAATAGTTAAATAAACTTTTGCCCTCTTGAGGAGAGATATCTTAGAGTTCAACTTTTTTTGTAAGATAATCAATGTGTAGGTCCCACGAAAGATAAGGATCGATCACAACACCGAGAAGTTTTTCTCCAGCTGATTCCTCAAGTCTTACGTTGTCCAAGGAAAGCTCTAACGTAGTTATTTCACTGTGATAAAGTTTTTTCGACAAGATTCGACATTTTTGACAAGAACCTTAATGACATTAGGAGATTCAGAAACGGCATTTCCAAGTTTTGTGTCTGACTTTACTTTTTTGTTGTTTTTCACCGGCACAAATAAGTGTAGACTTGGGAGTCTGCACTGCTACTGTTTTCGTGACTGTCTTCTTGTGGTGGTGGGGTTGTTGCTGATGGTTCATGTGCCTGCTCCGGTTGGCATGAATCTCTTGTTTTAACAAGAGCATAGAGAGCTTGGAACCATTTCCCATATCCCTGCTTCTCCTGAAACCTCTTGATCCCTATGGCAGTTTTTATTGTCATAGTAGCACCTTTGCATTTCCTCAGTAGTTTCTTGAACTTAGTACGCATCTGGGACACGCTGAATGTGAATTCGCTACCTATTTCACTGGGCTTTCCTTCATTTCCTTTAGGATGTTTTCATAAATTTCACTATTATTATTTATAAAAATGAGTTTCCTCTGGTAGTGGGCGTTGTGGACGATGACGTCTACCAGGTCATCGACCTCTTCTGGGCTCCAACTGGAACGTCGCCCTCCCTTGTTTTTCTTGGCCTTGTGTTTTTTTCTTTTTTCCAAAGCTGGCAAGCAGCTTACTTTCATTATCTTCATCATCTGATGAATTGTTAGCATTAATTCTTGCCCTGTAAAACAAACAATACATGTATGACATTTATAGTACTATTTTTAGTTCCAAAGATAGAAATCATCTGAAACTTAACATGATTTACTCATTTTCATTGTCATAGTAAGCTGGTGAAGATCTAACACTGAACGATTAGGCCAGCGAAAGTTGATTTCATGTTTGTCGTCAGTGCCCGCATGGGATTTAGCCACCACTTGAAAAATTTTTATTATTTATTATTTTTGGAAAATGAAAATAAACTCAGGGTGTCTTCTTGTTCAAAGCATACTTTCTCTGCCCTGTTTTCTTCGATGCCAAACTCTAATAAACTTCAGCAACAGCTTTATGCCTTTAAAATGACCATGCTTATCTATTATTGAACATCAGTGAATTATGAAAAGTGAAAATACCCCCACCAATTTTCTGAAAGTGGGAGACGAGAAACATGCATGATATGAATTTTTGCTGGTCTCAGATCTATCATAATATCATTAATGTTTTTTCACATTTGTTTTCCTTTTTAATGTTGAACTATAAACGCTACTGTACGTGATTGAAATGCAATACAAAGTCCAAAGTGAATATATTCTGGCTATCAAACATTTTCTATGCAACGATTTCTAAAAACATAAACACAGAACTAGTGAGACAATATTTAATATAGTGAAAAATGAAAAAAGAATACTAAGTTCAAACGTTATAGCATTTATATCATTGAGAATAATTACCTTTTCTTGGATTCTCCAGCAGAAGAACGATGCTCATGCGAGTTTGAGGCCTTTATCTCTTCTTCTTCCATTTTTTCCTTTGAAACAGACCTCGCAACAGTAGCCTATTGGCGGCCGTCACCATCAAAAATACAAGGATGTCAAATAGATCAGTAAATACAAAGATGGTTTAAGGATCAACTGCAGGATAGCATACCTAATAAAGGAATGGCGTGGCCAAATTATAGAGTCTAGTTTTCCTTCATGAAATAGAACACCCAAAACATAAGTAGTTTAGCCAAATGATAAATGTTCTAGTTGCCCATGTCGAGTTGGAGCATGAAATTGTGAAATGGACTAGCTAAATTGCGAATAGCCTAGCACTCATTTGCTATAAAGTACACAAACGGTGTAGCGTTGCGTCAAATGACTCAAGGTAATATCGAGTAGCACAGCGTACGCACAAACGGTGTAGCGTTGCGTGAAATGGCTCAGCGTAATGTCGAATGGTACATCGTACATTCAAGCAACGTAGCTTTGCGTGAAAAAGGTTCAGCGTAATGTCGAATGGTACAGCGTACGCACAAATGGTGTAGCGTTGCGTGAAATGGCTCAGCGTTATGTCGAATGGTACAGCGTACACACAAATGGTGCAACGTGGCGTGAAATGGCTCAGCTTAATGTAGAAGGGTACAGCGTACATACAAACAATGTAGCGTTGCGTGAAATGGCTCTGCGTAATGTCGAATGGTACCGCGTAGACACAAATGGTGTTGCGTTATGTCGAATAGCTTCGCAGAACATCAGACGCTCTAGCTGAAAATTAAATTGCTTAGCATTATATGAAATATTTCGATGTTGTGGCCAATTGTCGAGTTTGTTTGGGGCGTGACGTGAAGGCTATCTCGACGAAACCACCAAAAATACAAACCGCAAATGGAACAGCAGTCTGCTGGGAGGCAAGACTAGCGCGAAACCATCCCATAGTGTGATCGCTATGTTTAAGAGTCTTCACTTCGCCTTGCCGCAAAGCAGAGGCAATTCGGTAAGTTTCTCCTCTTTGTTTTTCCGTGCCGGTATTGCATTTATTCGTTGTCGCTCATGAAAGCGTTACTTTAGAATAGCAACGAGAGTGGATTCTATCACGGTTTGCCGGCCTCCCGGTTTACCACAGTTTGCACGCTTTGGTGAGCCTGAATGTTATGACGCGCATTAAATATCGATTGCCGAGCTCTCTTTTTCTTTTCTGACTCGCGCTTACTTTTCACCTAGAGTTTAACTGCAGAGGCTCTTTGAACATTGTAATAGTACGAGAGAGGTTGAGTTTTGTGTGTGTCTTGGACACCATTGTAAGAAAACTGATATCCTTGATCTGTTTTGAAATTTTTCAATATAACATGTAGTGTTTGCCAAAGCAACTTTTTTTTTCGAGTGAAGTGGTTTTTAGCACATACATACCTTCCTGGATGAGGTAGGTCTGCCTTAAAGTTAGTAAGAAAACGTTCAGACATAAAAGAGGGTGGTAAAGGGAAGGGGGGAGAACGATCCTTTCACAATTTACGAAAAATAAAATCAGCTTCATAACGGGTGCCGAAAATATCTAAGATAAACTTAAGGTTACTTCCAACCTTCGCGGGTGTCCTTCGGGAAAAAATTCGTACGCGCGCTAGTTTCACTAAAATCCCAGCAAACTACATGTCAGGAGAAAGCCTAATAAATGTAAATTACGATAAAAATATAATTTAAAAGACTTTTTTTTCAAGGAAGTGTCAAGAGCCGGTAAGGCGTTAAACGAGCAAATGTTCCTCTATTGAATTCATCGGATATCGGATGCTGCAGCACAAGCAAAATGGCTGCACAGTCTCATTCACAAAGCATCGATCAACAAAAGTGTGTCAGACTTTTTTGATATTCTGATTGGTTGCATAGATATCGGAATCTAAAGTTGGAGTAGCTAAAAACTGATCTGCGAGTCGTGTTGCGTAAAATGGACGCCACGGGACAAATTTTTCAAATATCAGAATTTCCCGACACACGTTTTGGAACGACAACGAATAAACGCAATATCGTCAGGGAAAAAAAGAGGAGAAACTTACCAAATTGCCTGTGCTTTATGGCAAGACGAAGTTAAGACTTTTCAACACAGCGACTATACTTTCACTTTCGATGACGTCATTCCCCCAGCAGATCGCTGTTCCATTTGCGGTTTGTATTTTTGGTAGTTTCGGCGAGATAGCCTTCGCGTCACGTCACAAGCATGCTCGACGATTAGCCGCAACATCGAAATATTTCATGCAATGCTAAGCAATTTAATATCCAGCTAGAGCGTCTGATGTTTTGCAAAGCTATTCGACGTAGCGCTACACCATTTGTGTTTACGCTGTTCCATTCGATATTACGCTGAGCCATTTCACGCAACGCTACACTGTTTGTATGTACGCTGTACCATTGTACATTACACTGAGCCATTTTCCGCAACGCTGCATCATTTGTGTGTACGCTGTACCATTTGATTGTTTGTATGTACGCTGTACTATTCGACGTAACGCTGCGCAATTTCACGCAACGCTACACCATTTGTGTGTACGCTGTACCATTCGACGTTGCGCTGAGCTTTACACGCAAAGCTACAATACGCTGTTTGTATGTACGCTGTACCATTCGGCACTACACTGAGCCATTTCACCCAACGCTACAATGTTTTTGCGTACGCTGTGCTACTCGATATTACCCTGAGTCATTTGAAGCTACGCTACATCGTTTGTGTACTGTATAGCAAGTGAGTGCTAGGCTATTCGCAATTTAGCTAGTCCATTTCACAATATCATGCTCCAACTCGACATGAGCAACTAGACCGTTTATCATTTGGCTGAACTATTTATGTTTAGGGTGTTCTGTTTCATGAAGGAAAACTAGACTGTCTATAACTCGGATCTATATGACATCCTTGTATTTTTGGTGGTGACGGCCGCTCATACGGTACCGCCTTAGTTTGCCGCCATTTCGCGTCGGTTACAATTTGCGTATGTCATTTAGCCAAAATTAGATTCGCGGGAAAAAATATAATTAAAATAATTTATGCATTTAGTTCGGCACATGTGAAGATCGACGTTTAAATGAGGTGTCGCATCAGAGTGGAATCTTCGACTGGCTTAGTTGAAGATGCGACGGAAGTCGAATTTAATTAAAATCTGCCATCATACCCAACTGATTTAGACGTCGAACTTCACATGCATTTAATTTCTGAGTTTAGTTTGGCACATGTGAAGTTCGACGTTTAAACCGGGCCTTAATTTAAATTAATGATCTTTCCAACTCCCTGCGAGGCGCCGTGCCAAGACTGTTTACCGATGACACCAATCTTACGTTATCTGTTAGGACGTTAACAGAGATTAAGCTAGCTGGCTGAAAGTCGACAAACTCAGTCTAAATGTTCCTAAAACAGAGCTAATGATTATTGGATCAGGACAAAGATTATCTGCCTAATGTGACGATGTGGAAATCAGAATTGTTGACCAAATTATCAAGAGAGTCGACAAGACTAAATCCTTGGGTCTTACCATAGATACTCAACTCTCGTAGGGTAAACACGTTGAAGGGGTTTATCATATTTCTTGATCGTGGCTAATTAAAATTGATTGCGATTGAAAATTTCTCCAGATTAGTGATTTAACTTACGATTATGAATTGGAAACCAAGTGTAATTGAGTTAGCGCAAAGATTTTTACCAAGTGAGACATTTTCATAGGCGAACGACCGATCATAGACTTCAACGATTTCACAGGAGAAATAGAGTTCTTCTTAATATTTGTTGCTAACAACATCAAAAAGTTATGCGATAAAGTTTGATGATCAGGAATATTTGCCTGTGTGACTGAGTCTGAATTGTTGGCATTGAGTTTTGAATATGGCTTTCATTGTTAGTTGTTTCATTAGCAATACAAACTACAGCTGAATGTGCCAAACATTTCCTCTTTGCCAATAATGGTATTTCATTAGACTTATTTGCTGCGATTGGTACTATTTATCCATTACGTTAACAAAAGAATGTGCCTCTTAAACGCTACATGTGTACCTTATTCTGTGGACAGACTTTTTGGATGTATAAATGTTAATTTGGTAGTAATTTTTGAGTGGAAAATATAGCATGTTTTATTCATTCATTTGTGAAGCCTTAAAGGGAGATGGCGGCAGTATGAAAGCATAAGTTTGACCTTTTTTTATGTATGTACAGGATTCCAAAACCAATCCGGAAAGTGCATTACAGCAATGAATGAAAATATCCCAGGGGGTGTATAAAGTTTGAACAAGGCATTGTGACCAAGTCACAGGTCTCTTCTTATGTTTAAGGAGCTTTATAAATATGTTTTTGTCTTTGCTAAGCTATAACATAATTAAAACAGATTGCACCAAATTAAAACACGATATAGCCAGGTGATAATGAATACCCTTCTAAAGAAATTATATTTGGCTTGATGGGTGAGGCTAAGTTTTATTTCGTAAATTAGCCCTTGACACTCTAACTTCACTTCGCATATTCTCCATACTGTTCTCTACACATTTCGTAAGGTACTGACAAGGAGAAGTTGTTTTACAATCAAAAGCTTCCTTAGTTAGTGGTCATTTCCGTTTTCTTATGACCTTTATGTTTGATTCATGGGTGATATTGGAAGGAAAAACTAGATGCTAGTTATTCTTAGAGGTGGAAGAGTTAAATCTCATTGCAATCGATGCATCTTAATTACCATTTGCTTATTCAATTTAGGGACAAGTTTTATTTCGTCAGCAAAATTTTTTTATTAGCTAAAAATCTGGAGAGACCCTTACCAAATTATATTCTTCATCGACAGTTGTTCATCAAATTTCACTGGAGACAATTGTCAATATGATATGGATGAATGCCAAGTGAATAGTCAATGCAAAAATGGTGGAACTTGCTCAAATACTTTTGGTGGCTACATTTGTAGTTGTATATTTGGCTGGGTTGGACCTGATTGCTCCATCAATGAGGATGACTGTGTGTCTTTTGGAAATACTCCCTTGTGTTTCAATGGTGGCACGTGTGTGGATAGAATTGGAAAATTTGATTGTATCTGTCCTCCTGGAAAAGTGGGTAAGTATAATTATAGTGTTTGTATACATGTGAGGTTAGTACCAATAGAGACCCTAAAATAAACATGAAGTCTGTATATATGAAAGTAATTCTGGATCTTTCTCTACTCTATAATAAGTGCTTGGTTACTTGTGGAAATGATATTAAGGATGTCATGTACTGAGAAAAGATTGAATGAGTTACAGTAACAGAGCTTTTGAGAGTCGAAATTGATTAGATTCAAAAGACAGCTTTCTTTGTGTACTTGCTAAAGCCTGACCATCCAGGCACAGGTTTTTTTTCTTTTCTGGTTATCTTACGTGTGCTCAAATTAATATCTACCAGGTCCTGTGTGCCAGCATGATGATGAATGTTTTTATAAACCTTGTTATGGAGATGCTATTTGTTCAATTGATGCATTTGGACAATATAGTTGCAAATGTCCAAGAGGGTGGACTGGTGAGAATTGCAGTATTGACATTGATGAGTGCAATCGGGATATAATAACACCTTGTCACCATGGTGGCACCTGCAAAAACACTCTTGGATCTTTTGCATGCATTTGTGCTCCCGGTTACACAGGTAAATATTATAACACAGTTGATGGAATGAACTAGATAGTAGCAGAGAAGTTTAAAAAAAGGCTTTTGTTAAAGGATCAGTTTTACATGTCAATGTCCACAAGCAGAAGCCATTATTGGACTCTGATTATGACTTGGTAATTAATTAAAATCTTTTAAGGGACACTTACAGAATTGCACTACACTACTGTCAGGGTGTATATCAGCAAATTTCTTACATGCAGGTCAACAAGTCTGTGTAAAGTTAGTGGTCGACACGTCATCGGCATCCACGCTGCTGTTACTATCAGCGCTAGTATCACTACCAACATCAACACCAACTCGAATATCACCGAAACCATCGGTAGTAGCATCAATATCACTGAAGCCGGAACTACCCACTAGAGCTACCACTACAATATCGACAGGTAAGCTAATGAACTGGTAAACCATCCATACTTCTTCATTTGCCAGATTATATTCATACTTTACTTCTGTGGTACAATATTAATGTTTCAGGTCTGTGGAATAACATCCCCACTGTAACAGCTGCCACGGTTTTGCCTGCTGTTAAGAAGACGTTAACAAACTTGTGCGCGCGCGACTCGCGTGCGCGTGCTTTGAGGTTACGAAGCAATCTCGTAAGCAAATCACGCGGACCCTTTTTTAATGTTGACGTGTGCGATTTTTAGAGAAGAGTAGTTGAAGTTTTTTTTGTTTATCGTTTGGTTGTTGTCGTTTGCCGTAAGACTACAGTTTTCTGTGTTAGAGTAAGTGTCTGTTTGGATTTCCCGTTTCGCTTCCGAATACCTAACTTATATTGAAGTTCGTTTTGGTTCGATTCTTACAAGCGGGACTGTTATGTAAGTGCTAATGTTCCTTTCCTTGAGCTTATATATAGTTTTTTTTTTTGTGAGTTTGTTTGAGTTTTTAGCTAGCTTTGCATCTTGCCTTTATATCGGAATGTTTGGAATGTTGGTTTGTCTATTCGCATTTAGCTTAGCTTCTTCCTTATAAATTCATATTTCAGTTTACGATAAGTACTTGGATACCACGACTACGTTAAATAAACGATTCAAGGCTTGTCCGTAAAATATATCCTCGCTTCATAGTGTGTCTTCATTTGCGAAACTCATAGTTGTCGTCGAAATTTTGCTTCGCATGTGTCGGCCGCAACACCCACTAAAGATCTAGGGTTTAGCATCATATTTCAGATTTTCAGCTTAGCATTCATACTTTAGATTTGTGGTGCTATAGGTGATGTATCTTCTATATCTTGGCCATGGTATCAGATCTATGATCATATTAAAGGATTTCAGGGTCACTCTTTATCTTATCACATGTGACTTTTTCACATGATTGCTAAGGTAATAATATCGATAACAATCTATTACTGGTTATCTGACAATTTACATGAAATGTTCTTAAAATCACCCAGCATCAAAATCACTGACGCCGGAAATATCCACTAGAACTACCACTACAACATCAATAGGTAAGCTAATGAATTGGTAAACCATTCATGCTTCAGTTCTGTGGTAAACCGTTCATACTTCTCCATTTGCCAGATAATATTCATACTTTACTTCTGTGGTACAACATTAATGTTTCCGGTCTGTGGAATAACGTCTGAATAAAGGCTGATAGTTTCTAAAGATAACTGTTCAGGGCTGCTTCGGTGGGGGTAACGAAATAATTTGGATATATCAAAAAAGTTGAAATGGTAAATTGGCCACCGTAACGATTACAAAAGCTGACGTTTCGAGCGTTAGCCCTTCGTCGGAGCGAATAGAGGAATTGTGGCTTGTGTGTGCTTTTAAAGGCAGAAAGTGGAGCTACGTTATTGGTGGGAACATGGCAACGAGAAAAACACGAATAAATTAGTGGAATGAAAAGCGTTCGTTGATACCTGTGGGATTTAGACTGCCGGTTTGAAAGATGAGCTTTTGTTCAAGAGTTTTACAGCTTTCCGTGCTACCTAATTGTAAGGAAAGACCGCAGATTGCCATATGTTGCTTAGAATGATTAGGTAAATTAAAATGTCTAGCGACTGGTTTTGATTTGTCCCTGTCATTCCTTTCCACGTCACGAAGGTGTTCGCGGAATCGGTCACCTAGTCCACCTAGTCTTCTGCCTGTTTCGCCGATGTATACGTTTTTGCAATAAGTGCAAGTTATCCAATAGATTACATTGGTGGAGGTGCACGTGAAGTGATCGGTGATCTTAATGGATCGCTTGGGTCCCGATATTTTCTCAGTGTTGTGAACTCTTTATCCTTCTTAGACATCAAAGTTTCAATTGAAAGCAACGGTTTATGCCCTTGTGTGTATTACAAACCTACAGACTCGCATATTTACTTGTTGTATTCGTCTTCGCATCCATCTCACGTTAAGAATTCCACTCCTTTTTCTCAGTTTCTAAGACTTCGTCGTTTATGTAGTGATGACTCTGATTTCCACCACAAATCAGAGTCAATGTGCCAGTTTTTCGATAAACGAGGTTACCCTGTTTCTGTCGTTCAAGCGGGTTACCACCGCGCCCAACTTATTGATCGACATTCGGCACTACAAAGGTCACAAAAGGAAAATTCCGACCGCATTCCATTCACTCTCACGTTTCACCCTCAGAACCACTCAGTTAAATCCATCATTCTTAAAAACTTTAAATTACTTCAAAACGATCCAGAGACAAGCACTATCTATTCGCAGCCTCAGCTCATTTCATTCAAACGTGACAAAAACATAGGCAATTGTTTGGTCGGAAGTTCTTTTCAGACTAATGACCAACGAGGCACTTTTAAATGCGCTCGTGCACGATGCAAAACGTGTCCTTTCATTCACAACACTGAGAAAATATCGGGACCCAAACGATCCATTAAGATCACCGATCACTTCACGTGCACCTCCGCCAATGTAATCTATCGCATAACTTGCACTTATTGCAAAAACGTATACATCGGCGAAACAGGCAGAAGACTAGGTGTACTAGGTGACCGATTCCGAGAACGCCTTCGTGACGTGGAAAGTAATGACAGGGACGCATCAAAGCCAGTCGCTAGACATTTTAATTTACCTAATCATTCTAAGCAACATATGGCAATCTGCGGTCTTTCCTTACACTTAGGTAGCACGGAAAGCCGTAAAACTCTTGAACAAAAGCTCATTTACCATTTCAACTTTTTTGATATATTCAAATTATGTGGAATAACCTCCCCACTTAAGATCTTGGGTTTGGCATTATATTTCAGATCTGCAGCTAAGCATTCATACTTTAGATTTGTGGTGCTGTAGATGATGTATCTTCTATATCCTAGCCATATGGTGTCACATCTGTGATCATGTCAAAAGTTTTCAGGGTCACTCTTTATCTTTATCACATATGACTTTTTCACATGATTTGAATAAAATAATGTTTCCATCAATCAAATGGTCACATTCTTCTCCTTTTAAGACAAGGATGAAGAAACTTCTGAATTTCCCTTCCAATTCATCTGGGGATCGGTTGGTGCCTTTGCAGTACTCGTTTGTGTTGTGTTAATCGCAATTGCTATCAAACAAATCAGGCGAAAGAGGAAAGACCCTTTGGTTATGGTATGATATAATTAGCATAATAAGATAATTAGAGTTATGATAATTAGTATTATGATGTTTTTGTGTGTTTAGCCTATTCCAATGGATGAAAATAACGATAAATTTGCTTTAAGGGAGGGAAACTGTATAACTACTACAATGAGTGTTGCATTTCCATGTTGACGCAATATGCTTGGAGGAGATATACTTTAATTGTGTCCGTTGTTTCCAGGCACGAATTTATCGTTTCGCCGGCATAAACCTGTAGCTTCTGCAATACGTTCTTGACAACAAAAATGTCTGCCAAAGCACTTTTGGCCATTTTTAATTTGATTGTCATGATCGAAAACGTCATCAGATGTGGAAAAAATGTCACTGGTCACAGGTTAACCAGATTTAACGTAGGCTTTTCATGCTTTCATTTCATTCAGAATATGGCAGCATCAACCTTTGGGCTTCAAACTGCTTCTTTTTGTTTCTTTATAGGAGAGAAACAACGAGGATAATGTTTCCATGATGGAAATTACACCGGACATTATGAACCAGCTGAGAGATCATAGCCAGCAGATCCCTATAGAGGCGCCAGCAGAAGTGCCAAACTCACTGTAAGTTCCAGAATCCTGTGAGGAAGCTGAGGCGATTGAGAGCTGCGATGAACTGTTATCATAATAGTTTATAGTCAGTCTTGATCCATTGTTGGTCACAGAAGAATTTATGGCAATCACCTCTCCATCTTTTATCCACTCTACCTCAGACACAGGTGTAGAAGTGTTATATCGACAGATCAACGTGACATTCTCCCCCTTAGCTATAAACTGCTCTTGACCACCATCAATTTTAACTTCAGGCTCAACTGAAATTTAATCAAAACTCTTTTTAGTTTCAAAAGGAGAGGATTGGGGTCTATTAAAAAGCCGAAAAATCGTAGAATAAGGTTCGGCGGCTATTCGAGATCAGTAAAGGCGCATAATTACCGCCCAGATTGAGGAGAAACCGGAACTCAAATAGGAAAACCAAAAACCACATCGGACACCAAATCCGAGAGACAATTGTTATTTCGGAAGAAAACCACAAACCAAATGCTAAAAAAGAAAAATCTGGAGACCGCAAGGCCACCATAACCGAAAAACTGAAGGTTTTTGGTTCGCTAAGAAGCGAAAAACTGATCGAAAAATAACCAAAACCGCAAAACCGAAAATTCCAATGCCCCCTTTTCGAAGTGACATTTACCAAAGCCACTGGGGTAGGTCCGAGCGTCAAGATCTCGAACCAAATATTGTTCCTTTCCGGCCTTACATATTACATATTATCAAAAACTGGATCATTGGATAATGCAATTCAAGACTTTTTATTGGCTTAGCCATTATGGTATATGAGCCAATCTACCATAATCTAATATCTGTACAGTGTAACATCCGAATTCTTCTAGCAAAATAAAGTCGAGAAGATTTGTCTAATATCATGGGGGCGCTTTTTTTAATAACACAATTACTCCACTCGCGCTTGTTGGATATGAGATGATTATAGCCAACTCGGCGCTACACGCCTCGTTGGCTATCCATCATCTCATATCCAAGAAGCGCTAGTGGAATAGTTGTTAATTATTATTCTACTTCTGAATCATTTTACCAAATAAGGTCAGAAGAACACGCAAAATTTAAATACGTTATTAACCAAGCCTGTCCGGTCAAGATGACATTTTTATAGACCGAGACGAAGTCAAAGTCCGTAAAAATGCGAAAAAAAGAACGATCGTAATTCTAATTCAATTTTTTCAAGCGCGGGATCAATGTGGGCAATCCCGAGCGAGCGAGATGAGCCCATCTTGCCCGCTCGGGTAGCCAATCAGAACACGGGATTCGCTTTATCTTGCCCACAGGCGCTGCGAGCGATGTAGTAAGCCACGGTATTACACTGTAACAGGGCAAAATGCCGCACTAAGCGATTCAAAATTTGACTTTTCATGCTTTTGTTTCTTTTGGTTCTCTTGTTAAAGAAAATAATTTTTAAGTGCGAAAATATTTTTGTCGGTCTGAAAGAGCACTTCAATGGTTTCGTTCGTGATGCCACTTAACGGGTTGATGATGAAACACCCATCGTCAGGGATATTAGCCAATATTACTGTCTTACGTTCGCTCCTAAAGATTGAGAAAACATATTTAGCATACTTTGGAAATTACAATTTTTTTCGTTCTACTTCTCATTTCTTGATCAAAACAAAAGAAAAACTTTGCAAAAATTTCCGTCTGCATTTGAAATAAGTAATTTTTTCTCAAGTGTACAAACAGTGAAAGCAGGCGGCGAGAAATTCCATTTTTACCGTTCGGCTGAACTGTCGTGGTTAGCCTTTCCATTCTGATGTCCTCTCGATTTTTACATGTTATCAAAATCAATTTTGAGTTAAAACTACTTAATTAATAAAGTCACTAACAGACTCACGGGTCGTTTACATAAACCAAAGTCCATTTGCAGCCTTTCTTTTACGCTTGATTACTTTCGCATTTGCAATTATCTTTCCGCTTTAACCCCTTCAGTTTTAGTGCCCGAGCAAACACTTCCTTAATTGTCTGATAGGTTTTGCTGTTTATTGATTCAGTTAAGTTCCACTTCTCTAGCATTTATCATTTAGTTTCTTTAAGATTCGTTAATGTTGGTTGCAAGGAGAACGTCAACTTTGATCACTTCTATCAGGTTAAAGCTTATTAACCAAAGTTAGCCATGTGCAACTCGTTGATAAGTGCTTTCAGGATACATTCAAATGCAAAATCTTGCGTCATAAGGGAAAGAAAAAAATATATACTGCTTTAAGAACTCTCATCTCACTGCGGTGTCTACGTCATTTTCTTAGAACTGAAGACATCTTAAGTACACTACTGTCCTACCAAAATATGACAGCGACTGAAAAGAAAATCTAACCTCGACGAGCTTAGAAAGCACTCTCTCAATATTTAAGCAAATTGTTTTTAAATGCTGTTCTAGATTGGGTCAAGATTAATGACAGAATGTTTTCATGAGGAAAAACACGAATTGATTACGCGTGACTTTCGGAAGCGCGTTGCATTAAAACGACACGCAGGGCTTTCTTTATAATGCGCGTTTAGATTTATTAATACATTAAGTAAAGTTCTCTTTAATACCATAATGAAGTACTTCGACTAAAAGACAAAACTGAAAAAATCAAGTGTCTTCATATAGTCTTGAATTGAATCGTAAATCCTTTGCGGGGGAAAAATTCGACAAACGGCGGAATAATCTGAAAGAGCAGAACTGAATTCAAAATTCCTTTGAGTCATTCAATCGTAAACCACAAAGCTCGATCTATATCAGACATAAGATATATGAGATTTCACTTATCAAGGATGGTCAACGTTGGTGCTGTGTTGCGCTTAAGATCCAAAGATTCAAGATATTTAACAAACAATAAAAACCGTTGTTGTATTCATGGATATTAGTGAAAAGCTACAGCTGAAACAAGTCCTGTTAAACGCACTAACAAATCCAATTCGCTTAACTGACCAAGTTATGGTCTTTCCAATTATGAACAGCAAATTGAATAGAACAGAAGTGCAAACGAAATTTATCTCCCAAGACTCCACATTAAACAGACCTCGCGGGTCTCACATAAGACACAATAGTTCCCGGAAGTTTTTTTCATAGCGATCAAAGGAACATTATTCAGGCACGTAGTTCTGAAACTAATAACGAAGTAGAAATACGACATTACATTATTTCGAATGACAAAGTGCTCGTTGAATAAGTGGTACAAGGCCTAACATTTAGGTAGCACGTCATTTTTTCAATTGAATACGGATGCATCAGCTTCGCTAATTGCGTCGCAGCATGGACTTACTAAAATGTATAAAGGCTGATAGTTTCTAAAGAAACTGTTTGGGGCTGCGTCGGTGGGGGTAACGAAATAATTTGGATATATTAGCCCTCCGACGAAGGGCTAACGCAAAAAACATCAGCTTTTGTAATCGTTACGGTGGCCAATTTACCATTTCAACTTTTTTGATATATCCAAATTATTACTAAAATGTACTCGCATAGTTGAGACAACTAACCTTGATGTATAAGAACTACAGCAATTAAGAGTAGAAAAGCTATACGGACAACCATTTCCGCACCGTCCGATCGCCCGTTGTTCTTTTTACTTTAAAGAGCACATTCAGTCAATCGTTTAGGGTAAATTTAATTGCAGTGTGATGCAAATTTTGTAAAACAACCAATTAGCCTAATTGGCAGACATACACAATGATAAATGCATGTTATTAAAATGTTTCAGTCGAGATAAATTTTGGATCGATCCGCAATGTTTAATTTAAAATATCTGTCAACACATAACATTCATCAGTGCGAATGTTTTGTCCTGTAAAGACAAAATATTTTGCAAAGAAGCCGTTGTCCTGCATTGGAGGATTACAAACTTTTTTGTCTGTGGTACTTTGAATTGTTTTCGAGACAGGCATAACCGACAAGTTCCGATTCTTTCTGACCTCTTGTTCTAAATATTTCAATCAAATACCTCAAACGATCACGTTCAACTAAACGAGCTACGCAAATTATTTAGATCCGAAGATATAATCTTTTCAAAAGACAAACCGATCTCGAAATGATTTTACGAGAAATAAAATAAAACAATGTACCGACGCATAATATAACTCAAAACTTTTCCTTGCGGAAATATCTCAATAGATATGATCTGCAAATCATGGAAGGTTTGCTGAAAATATTCATTTTTTTTTTCTTGGAAAAGAGAGAATTTTACTGTTTGAATGAGTGACTCACACCGAAAGCGAAGCGAACAAGCTGCGAAATACGATATTTGGAATCATTCAACAGAATGATGGAACTAACGAAAGTTACCCACTTTAAATTTTGATGATATGATTAATGCTATCGTCATCATTAGTGTTAACACTATTATTTGTTACTATTTATGATTGGTTGAACACTTACTAGACCATATATTTTAAATCGTCTTGTTCTTGTGGAACAGGATACTAATAAATAGGTGGGATACGACCGGTTTTCTGTTTTGAATGAGAGATAAATCTTGAGCAACACGATCTTATAATAATAATAATAATAACAATAATAATAATAATAATAATAATAATAATAATAATGATAAAGAGTACTTCTATGGCGCACAACTCCAATAAATTGCCCGTGGTGCTTTACAACAAATAAAAATGAATCATAAACAAACTACATTTACTAACATTCACTAACAAACATTTTAAAAAGATAAGTTTTCAAAACGCTTTTAAAGTGCTACTGAAACGTAATTTTCATATCCGAGATTTTGCAATATAATAGAGTTTGAACGTTATTTGCAAACGCTGTGTACTTTTTTTGGGCCAACGCATAGCGGAAAGTACATTTTTAACCATTCGAAGTTGACCGGCTGAGATCAAAATTGGCGGCCATCTTGGCGCGGCCAAAACAGCCCTGTGACGTCACAGGTTGTGTACTTCTGTGAAAGAAGGGTAAAAGCATGGAGTGTGGCTTGCATGTTGGGAGGCCGATGAAGAGGATTTCGGGCAAAATGCCATCCTCGTCTTATTCATCGGCGGCCACATCGGCATCTTGGCTATTTGCGGGAGATTCGCCCGGATAGGGAGCAAAATTCCCGACTGATACCAGAACGAATCTCTACCAGTCTATTTAGTTAATCGGAAACTGACGAGATCCACAAGATTAGGATCGAAACCGTGGTCTTGCTTGACCATCTACAGAAAATGTCGAAAGACATTATAACTGTAGATGGGCTACTAAACGCCCCGAGCCAAAGCAATGGCATTCAGAGAATGAAGGAAACATGGAAGCCTCATACGACACCGCCACTGAAGATGATCTACTCAGCAAGTCTGAGGATAACGAACAAATCCTGGTTCTGTCCTCGTGTACCGGTTCACAAGAGCCGATACAAAAGACCGAACAATACACATCAGCTAACCAATGACTCCTAAACAAAGAAAGGACAATACACAACAGCTAACCAATGACTCCTAAACAAAGAAAGAACAATACACAACAGCTAACCAATGATTCCTAAACAAAGAAAGAACAATGGTAATTCCCTTGTGAACCGGTACACCAGGTCAGAACCCAAATCCCTCTGTACCAAATGCCTCGCAGAACATGCCCAGAGTCCCTACAATATAGGGCGAGGGCCAAAATAAGAGCAGACGAGGATTTCAAAAATGATATAAAGCAAATCCTTAACAACGCGGAGCAAGAAACAGTAAAGGCGATCATGTGCTTCTATGAACGTGAAATCGGTCGTTTTAATACCGAAATAAAGAAAAGAAAACGAACCAAAACGGCTGGAACAGTGAACACTACGAACTATAATACGATCGAATCAGCGCGCGTGACGCAAGCCGAAAGCAATCAAGACAACTTAACGATCGAGACAGTCAAAAAAATAGCTGAACATCTACAAAGGCGAACGATTCGAAAAAGGCGCAATCCCTGATGTGCGTACTCAGTGCCACACATAAAGCAAATTCTCATGAAAAACTGGCATTTAATAGAAACACAACCACTACTGAGCGAACTATCCAAAAATCATACTCGTGAGGGCTAAACTTTGAATAGGCTACTCTAAACACACGCTTGGGAGTCGTGTAGGCCTGTCAACCCATTTTACGCCACCATCTTCGTCTTCGCTACTGGAGACAACTTCGCTTCGTTCAGAAGAAGATTCACTTGACAAAACTTCAATATCTGCCATCTCCTTCGCCCACGAATACAAACAAACAGTGAGTGAAATAAACCACGCTATCGGAGTGAACACAACAAGTGACGTCATCAATCCATTTCGCTCGGTACCAGGGCCCGGACATGGTTTTGTGTAAAATTTTTTATTTGAACGGTTAAAAAAGATATCTTTCGCTTCTTTTTGGCCAAAGCAAATTATCTCATGATGATCAGCATTTTCAAAACTACAGGTTAGAGCAAATATTTCAGATACGAAAATTTCGTTTCAGTAGCACTTTAAAAATGTCAACAGAAGAACTCCTACGTATTGAAAGAGGCAAAGAGTTCCACAATCTAGGAGCGCATACGGCAAACGATCGATCTCCATAAATTCGCATTTTTGAAGATGGCTCTACAAGGTCGCCATTACTAACAGATCGCAAAGAATAAGAGCTCCTACGATAAGTTAGAAGATCGGACAAATAAGACGGGGCCTTACCATTAAGAGATTTATAAACTAAAAGAAGAATGCAATAAATGGTTTGAACCCGGGGGTAACATGTGAAGGTGTAGTCTGATCGTCCGGGTGAGTGTAGTCCTGAGAAGGGCTGTTGTCGGTGGCAGTGACTGACGTTTCGACAACCTGTGCGGAAGTCATCATCAGAGTCAAGTGAATGATTGTTGTCAGTAGAATGTTCTTATTCCAGTTCGTGTGAAATGATCGGTTGGTTTTGCCGTGAAGTTATTGGCTGTAAGACTCAAGTGACGTAAGTCGGTCGTGATTGGTCTGTTTCGGTCTGTCGGTAAAGTTAGGTTGTTCTTTTTCGGTCGTTTGTGACGTTCATGTCGTGAATGAGTCGTTTGTATGGGGCGGGTAGTTGTTGACATCTGTTTAGGGGAGTCTGTTCTAAGTTAGTAAACCAGCTTTCCAGAGTCAGTCGTTGAAAATAGTCAGTGCTGTAGGTTAGGTTGCGCAGAGTCTAGAAAAGGAAGTTTGCCATTTTCTCCGACTTCTCTGGTAAACTGTATGTCAGTGTTTTGTTCGTTAAGGTGGTTGTGGAATGCGTCAATTTCGTCGTGTCGAACGGCGGTGAATGTGTCGTCAACGTAACGTAACCAAAGCGGTATCGTTTGTCGGCAAGTCGAAAGGGCGCGTTCCTCGATGTTCTGCATCACAATTTCTGCTATAACAACAGAAACTGGAGACCCCATGGCAGTGCGGTGTAACTGTTTGTAGTGTTTACCGTTGTACTGAAAGTAAGTAGACGTTAGGCAAATGTTTAGCAAGTCCATGATGTCGTCTGTCGGTAGCGGTACTGGGTCGGTAGATTGTCGGATTGCAGTCTCAGTGCTGTATGCAGTTTCAAGTCGGGACACTAACACCGCCCCCCCCCCCCCCCCTCCCAAGTTATGACCAGAATGACTTGTCGTGTTTTATTTTTTTATACCTTCTGTAATGTCGGGACGATTGTGTAGCAAGCAGGACGAGAGTAACTGGGACTAGCCTAGGTGATTATTAGGGGATTAACATAAAATAAAAAAGGATCGTACGAGAAAAGCAGGGCGGTGAAAAACGACAGTCGAGGAGAACGTTACTGTTTGTTGTGTTAGTTCTTTCGCTTGATTAAAGTGGTGTGCAACATTGTCACTTTTTGTACCTTAGATCCTTTTTTTTTTACCAAACCCTACCAGTTTTTGGAATATACGAATTTCCTCTGGATTTGACTTTAAGTAGTTAACAGCCAAATTTAAAATGTTATTACGTACTTTGATGGATGAATGAACGAAGGACATTGGCGTCAAGACATCAATTTTATTCATTGAAATATTTAGCCTATAATTGCCATCTTTCTCTCTCCGCCGCTCTCCATTTCTTGTTCTACTTCTTTTACAAACCTACTAATCCGCATGAAAACTATTTCTACGATTTTAGCCATCTATCCAGCAAACCTAATTTAAGAATTTGTGTACTCAGTATAGTCCATGATTTTGATACGACACCAGTTTGCATAGACATTAATAATATCGACTGTACCGTGAACGGAGGACAACTGATAACAAATATTAATTGAACTGTGTAGAGCGTAATTTGGTCGGAAATCATATGCGTGATTTCTAAAGTGATTGAGCGCACAACGCGAGTCTGATTTGAAATCAGAAGTATGATTTCCGACCATAATTGAACGACTCGAAATTTAATTACCATTTTACTAGATCCATTTTGAAATCGCAATACAGGGTTTTTTAGCCTGTTAACAATATTTTACTGACCCAGCACTGAGCTGGTTTTAAAAATGTTGCAAACGTTTCCTTAATTTTACCACAATTTGATAAGAATGGCACGATTCGGGATAAATCGCACCAATCAGATTGCAAGGATCGCCGATGATTTTAAAATGACATAAAAAATTGATAGCCCATGATGATGCTGATACAAATATAATCATTTTATCAAATTTTAGTTCATCCAGAAGTTACAATTGATGGTGATAAAGAGGAGATTGTGGCCAAGGGCGACGATATCAAGATAACTTGTCGGCATAAGGCTCTACCTCCTGCGTCTGAGTTGCAGTGGATAAAAGATGGAACGGTGATTTCGACAAATTCTACAATAGTGATCAATAACCCCCGCCTGAGTATTCCGCACTTCAATGAAACCCTCATACAGCTGTTAATCAATACATCCATCTTAGCGGATAGTGGGAATTACACCTGCAATGTCACAAATGACGCAAATAGTACATCGGACTCCAAATCAATAATCATTGAAGGTGTGTAAGAGTTGTTTTTATGCACTGCGTTTATTCATAGTGTTTCGATCTGTTCGTATTGGCCTTGGAAAGACCACTAAGGGTAGTGACATTTAAGAATGCATGAACGTTAATAGGACTCTATTACTAAAATAAAAACTGAGGTATCCGGGACAAATGCATGGGAAAAGGGCTGTAGAAATGGATTACGATGAGTTGGAGGTAATAGCCTGGGAAACAACGTTAACTTCTCAAGTATTAAAGTGGATGCTAAATATAGAGCAAACAATTTTTACCACGTATTTCTATCCATGAGGAGCAGAGAACTAAACACTGAGAAAAATTGTTATATCATTGGCGACGCCACTTACGGAGAAAAAGCATAATCTTTATTTGCACTATTCGAATTTCCGCAAAAATACAATTGATGCAAACCTTGAATATGGAAATGATTCATTCATAGGCCGAAACTAGAATGTATTCGTATAGTATTCATAGGAAGATAACTGGCTTGTTATTTCAATTTTATTTTACATCAATTTTTCTGTTTTAAACAATCTCACTTGGTTCGTCTTCGGGTATTTTTGCGAGTCCTTCGTGAAAATATAGATTATAGTGCCGGCATAGGAGATCTTAGATTATTTTGATCAAGGTCGCTCATTATCGCTGGTGGCAAAAACTGTAAATCATATTCTCGTATTTATGTTAAAAGATGAAAGAATTAGCTCAGATTAAAAAAAAACCTTCTAGTCTTTCGCACAAGTAAAAACTCTTATTGTGATGAATACAAAAAATGACAAGGACTTTGAGCTATTCAAAGTCATAGGCCTGTAGCCTTCGAAATTCGCTATCGTGAGGTAATTAGTGCGTGACAGTTTTGTTTTCTAATTCCCAGATGCATCTGGAATCTTGGAAAATCCAAAGAATGCCATCATAGTTGAAGGAGAAGAAGCTGGATTTAGTTGTGTGTTAGATGGAAATCCTTCACCAAAAGTTACTTGGACGAAGAATGAGGAAAAACTTAATATAACACATCTGCGACTAACAGCGTCGTCGCAGAACAACAAGCACAGTTTAACAATCACAAATGTTTACCAATCGCATTCAGGACAATACATGTGTGTGGCTTTTAATAATTTTCCCAACTTGACTTCATCTCCATGGACTTTAACAGTGCAATGTAAGTAGCTAATAAAACTTCCTTATTTTAAAAAACTTTACAATCGGCGTGGATCAGTTTTTTTTCTTTAAACGTAATTGTGTTGGTATTTTAACCTCTTAGCTTCAAGGAAGACACAAAAGAGTCGCTATTTTTGACGTCACGTTCTCGAACTCTCTTTATGTTGATATTGCTTTTGTAACCTTAGTAATGATTAACAGAGCTTAGCTATTTTTTCAGGGCCGATTCTTTCTTCTACCTCCTTAAAGAGTAAAATCCCCTGAACATTGCGACTTGCGGAAGTCCAAAGCGGTCTTTTTAGAAGGAGGAAATACAATGTTGGGCTTGTATGGAAATCAATATAGGAGACTGACACGCTTATTATGACTTATTTTAAGGTTGTGACATCATCGACCGCAGCATAAATTACCAATAGCTCCGCTCAGGGGAGTAGGGTACGATCATATATTCTAAACAGCGGCTTCCACCAAACTATGCTTGTTAACTATGGACGAATTTCTTGCCGGAATTGTTACGTCCAGAGAACGTTTCTGCCATTGGTTCTTAGTCATTCTGCTGTCAGTGTCATATTCATCGGTCCAAGGAGGTAAAAGTAATTTTTCATCACTCGAAGTTAGAAGTTCTTATAAGATTTTAGAGCGGAAATCAACGACGTTTACTCCACCCATTCTTTATACGAGATGTTTGCTCCGGCCACGAATTGAATTTTCACGTTAAACACTAAGTGTAATGAGACTGAATTCTCTCGAGTACGAGTGAAGAGGCTTAATATGATGAATTTGTTGAAATGCAATGTTTCAGTCGATTTTCTCAAGCGCAATATTTGAATATTGTAACTTCGAATGTTTCATTTTGTCCTGTGTGATTATGGCTTCAATGTAAATCTGCGACTGCAAATTTTAATCGAATTCATTGCTCTTAATTTCTCACCAAAGGTAAACTTTGTTTAAAGTACCGAGAAAATGTTTTGAAAGTTACGCAAACTTTAATGAATACAAGCTTATTTTACGTACAGGTGCCAGTTAAACACTTATTATGACTCGAAAGTATTCTGAATATTTTTGAACTATTTAATATGTGAGCTTCCTCTTGATGTGATTCTTACATGTTTTCCGCGGAGAATTAACCTCGATGGGACGGGACTGGTGTTTGTGTTTTTAGAAAATATCGGTTGCCATCAAGCGTTAGTGTTTGGAAACAATGATATTTAGCAGCTGGGTTATTTTTGTTTATAAACGACCTTGGAACACGCAATGCACATCAGAACTGTGTCTTGTTCACAGTTACATTATCAAGCTCAGCAAGTCATTATCTCTAGACTTGCTTCCTCTCTTCCTTAGGAGTTAGATTTTATAGCTACACCCATACCCTTTAATAGCCTGCGAACAGGCTCCTGAATTGGAGGAGTACAACGGTGCGAAGCAGGGGAATGGGAGCCTGCACGTGTCTTGCTAAATCGCCTTTACCTCCCACAAGAAGCCCGCAGAGAACTTATCTTGTTAACTGTAAAATGTCAACCAATCAGCGCGCGCCGGAAGTCAAAATCTAAAACAGAAAACAAACAAACAAACGAACAGGCTCCAGGCGAGCAAGCGCCATGTCTCACGGAGGCATTTTAACAGCAACTGTTTAATAATGAAACTTTGGGTTTTTCATCTGCAGTCCCCGTGATTGCAAGTATTGGCGTCCCTTAAAAAGATAAAACGAATAAATTCAACTTACCAAAGTAAAGAATGACTATAGCATTTGGTCAGGAAATCAAGTAATGCCATCGAAAGACTCCAAAAATAAGTAAACAGGCACGGCAACACAGACTTAAGCTTATCGGTGAATGACTATAGAACTTGACTCTCCTTGTTTACAAAAAGATCTGATCAACGACAATTTCCCAAACGCCTCACGGAAAGCAACATTTGCACCGAGTTTTGCCTCAGAGCTGTGAACAATCTTTGAACAATCATTGAACAAGTGACTAACAATCTAGTTAGAAGTAAATCCAATAGGATTCGTTAGAAACATAATATCTTTTTCCACTCCACATCTCAACAGTATGGGACTCATCCACCACAGCTGCGGCTAATTTTCTGTCAAGAGAAGAGCAGTTATCTTTCAGAATGTCGAGGAATCATTTCTCCATAACTGTCTCAGCCGAACCGAAGATTAGCTGAAATTATTGCGGCACGCAACTCGTCTTCCGAGATATCCTCTGTGGAAGCCGCCGGGATACTCATATTTCCGGCCTCAGCAATTTGGTCTTTTATGATGCTTTTCAAAGGACAAATAACCAATACAGTTTGCCGCTCTTCCCCTTCAATCGACGCAGCAACAGCAAAAAGTTGGAAAATAAGACCTTTGCCGTATCCTGTCGGAAGAACCGTGAGCACATCATCTTTCTTAAGTAAATAGTCTACAGCATTACGCTGTTCGGGCTTCAATTGCAACGTAAACTTCAAATTATTTGATAAATGGTCACAAGCCTCGCGAAGAACAGCATCCCTTCTTTCCGCCATTTTAATTTTTTGTCTCTATCGCAACTGAAAACTAAGACTACGTCATGAAAAATTAAAATCAACCAATCAGCGCTTTGCGTCCAAATTTTGGACGCAGACATTCGATACTCTGAGACTTGTGTAGAGTTTAATATGTCTATCTAAACCACGGATTAAACCGGATTACACCGCGGTCCTTAACCCTCCGACTCCCGTAATCTCTTCTCCTCGTTCCTATCCTATAATAGTCTTTCATATATCCCGGCATACACAACAAACCCTCTTCTCCTAAGGACGAATCTATCGTTTCGCCGGCATAAACCTGTAGCTACTGCAATACGTTCTTGACAACAAAAATATCTGCCAAAGCACTTTTGGCCATTTTTAATTTGATTTTCATGATCGAAAACGTCATCAGATGTGGAAAAAATGTCACTGGTCACAGGTTAACCAGATTTAACGTAGGCTTTTCATGCTTTCATTTCATTCAGAATATGGCAGCATCAACCTTTGGGCTTCAAACTGCTTCTTTTTGTTTCTTTCTAGGAGAGAAACAACGAGGATAATGTTTCCATGCTGGAAATTACACCGGGCATCATGAATCAGCTGAGAGATCATAGCCAGCAGATCTCTATAGAAGCGCCAGCGGAAGTGCCAAACTCAGGGGCAGAAGAGGTTGCGGTTGTTGACAATGAGACATATCTAAATCAAATGGAAATTGACAGAAACTGGGAAATTCCTCGAGAAAGACTGGAAATTTTAGAAACGAAACTTGGTGGAGGAGAGTTCGGAGTCGTCAAGAAGGGAAACTATTTGAGAGGAGATGGGAACAAATTACCCGTCGCTGTTAAAATGTTAAAAGGTTAGATACAGTCAAACGCTGTTTCTATTTATGAATTTATTTGGATCTGGTTGTTCTAAAGATGTCACGCTATCCACTAGACAAATCTCAGTACTTTGCACAGCGCAGTAAGTTTTGTCAACCATTATCCACTGGATAGCAATTTATCTATTTGATAGCGTTATCCACCCTTTGGACAGCTGTGCCCAGATGGCTAGAGAAGCCTTCCAAAATAAAGTTACATTATTACCTAGATCTCCCGTAATCTGTCCTTCAAATCATTCGTAATAGTATTGTTAAGGTGGCCAAGACAAAAGAGAAAATAACCGTGCAGGTTTCTGAGCACTTTGAAATTGTTCCGATTTGCCCAACCATTTTCGCTCTTCGCATTTTACCTCCCTATTCGAAAATCGAGTTTACCTTTGTTTAACCGTTTCTGCCTTTATGTCTAGATACCAATGACCAAAAGCAGCGCATGGCACTAATCCAGGAGTTAGAGGTGCTTAAGGAAGTAGGACGCCACAAAAATATTGTGAGCTTAGTTGGAGCATGCTCATTTGAAGGTACATCAAAGTAGATAAAGCTTTGTAATCAGGAGAGTATTGGTTTGTTTCTCTTTAGCCAAGGAAGTGGTTTCTTATGTCAACAAAGCGTCCAATTCGGCAGGAAAATCATGTGGTACAAGAGATCTGCTTTAAATTATAAGAAAATAATTGATAGAGGATAAGAATTAATTTCTTTCTATTACGTAGCAGGACTGAATGATTTTTTAGCAAGAAAAATTAAATACTTAAAAAAAAATCAACCTATGAAAAACCTGTTAGTCTTTTGGTGAAATATTCAACATGTTCGCATAAGCTGAAAGTGAAATTTGTCAAATGTAACCAACAGTTACATCGCCTTTCCATCGCAGACTTTTCTCTTTCTTAAAATGGTACAGCAGTTTCTAATTGACTGTCGTAAACCCAAAACCAGAATAATAAAATCAGCCAATCAAAGCAATATTTTTTGTCATCATCAGCCAATCAGGACTCAAAGTAAAAGCAGGTAATTCCCAAAAGAGCGGGGAAAATCCGGGCAAACCAATTCACAATTGGTTTTTGTCTGGCATCTCATTAGTTTAGTTTTCTAAACCGATCAGAGACCGAAGTATAACAAAACCAAAGCAATCCAGTATCACTTTCAACAACTAATCGAAATGTATCCTATTTTAAGGTATGTTTTTAACAAACATCGCGGGAATTGACAACTCTTAAGCTCTCCCATCACTGTTTCATGTCACATACTTTTGTCTTCTAGAACCCCTATGTGTGATTATTGAGTTCGTACCAGATGGAAGTCTGGATCGGATATTGCTTGAGAGCCGTATTCCTGCTCGCACAGAGGATGAAAATTATGCAAACCTTTGGTCTGGACTGTCCGAGAGAGATTTGCTAAGAATCGCCAAAGATGTCGCAAGTGGAATGCAACACCTTGAAAGCAAGCTGGTTAGTTTTAGATGTACGCTTATTTCTTTTGACTTTCCCACCTTAAAGATAGTGTGCGTTCTTTGTATTTTCTGAATCTTGAAAGTGGATTGTATAATTATTATATTTAAAACAATTTTGCATTCCGGAAAATGAATGATAATCATTTCATATTGTTCTTAAAATTTTTATCGAACATGAGTGGTTGTCACCAACCTGATTTCAGCACCAGGTAAGCGTCATGCTTATAATTGGACTGTGTAATATAACGGTGTAAGCGTCGTGTTCGTGCGTTGTTCCCGAGCATTTCGCCGAGTTAACTGTTGTTGCTATTTTCAATGAAACATTTAACCGATAGCTCGTTTATCCTTCAACTTTTGTCATAGCTTTGATCATAGTTAGTAGAGGGGATGGTTATGAAACCCGGTAAACATCAAAGGGTTAAACAATAGCGCGGTCGGCGATGTTGAACAGACCCGTCACGTGACTCTGACCGTGCACGAGTTCATTCAAGATGGCGGACGGTGTAGACGATCTTTTTGTGTGGTGAGAAGATTTTGAGGCGATCTTGGGTATTTTGGAAGACGATGACGAAGTAGAGGAACAATTTTCCGTCGCAGTTAGAAATGTAAGTTGAAAACGTTGCAATTTCGAGTTGTAATTTTGCACTACTGAGCTTAAATCTGCCACAGATGGGCTACTCGACGCGTGTACAAACGAAATTCAACAAACGTTCGCGTATAAACCATGCTTATATATTGCCGTTTCTTCAAAGGCAATCTTCCTTCGGGCTCCTGCGAAACAAGGAAGACTTATAAAAAGCTTCTAAGGAGCTCAAATCTCCTGAATTGAGTGATTTGTCGAAATTATTTTAAGTGGTAAACCTTGTAATCGATAGAGCTTCGCGACCTCACGATACTCTCTTGATCGAAAAAGGTGACCACTGAATTTTTATTTTTAAACTCTTAAGTAGTTTATTTATTTTACAATGGTGATGTTTGTAATATCTTTGTAGGCTCAGCGTCAAGAAATTTTTTGTCATGACTGCAGAAAGAAATACAAAATAAGAGGAAGTTGTGACAGACACGGGGCTGCAAAACACAACAATCAACAGGAAGGATTGGAGCAGGTGCAACAGTTGAGCCCGAGCGTTCTTGTAGAAATAATTGACCGTGCTGTCCGCAATGTTAAGGAAAGGAAATTTTTTGCAGAAAATTTCAGGATGGAGCTCAGCAATTACTCATACCAACAGCTACAAGAAGACAGCAAAGAATTCTCTGCTATAAAAGCAATCTATGAAGGATATACAAGAAATGGAGATGCAGAAAAGTTTATGGCAAATATTATGCAACAATTGCTGTAAAGTCAACACAATTCTTCAGTGGACTTTCTTGGAATGCACTACTTGCAACCAAAGTTGCTGATTGTTTGCTGGCATACTCTAAGCAACAAAAACACTCTACTGAAAGCAGTCATAATATAAAAACTGTGTTGTCAGTCAATTAAGTCAATTCATCATTGAGGAGATTAATCACATAGCATAAGAGTACATTTTGTATTATAGATACAATTACCTCATGTCAACTGATGAAGATTTTTTAGTGCATGTTCACATAACAATGACAGAAAGGGTATAAAAGTTTGATTATATTGGGAGCATATAAAACAAGAATATGATTTATTAAAGATCCATTCCCACGTTCTTATAATCTATATCACTGGTAACTTGAATGATTTTCATTGTTTTACCAAACCTGAATCAAAGTTTAAAAAAGTTCAGAGTTAACATTACATTTATTGTCCTCACTGCAAATGGTGGTACTGATCATAAGGTACTAATTAAGAAATCAAAAAATAATGTGAATTATCACTCCTATTCCTGCCTTTGTTGGTCATCACCTTGACAACTTTTACTAATTTCCTTGCGTAAAGCCCTTGCTTTGGTTTGGGTTGCCTTGATCTTGTAATGCTGAATGACATCCTTGGCAAAAGAGAACCAGTGTACATGTACATACAGACTAACAATCCCACGAAAGACATCCTTACAAACATGACTGTCTGGCTCAAGTTCGGCATCTGATATCATCAAATTGTAGTTAGCAAGGATGTGACTATCACTGGTTGCTTTGTTAGTGATGCTGGAAATATCCAATCTTTGCAAATCAGGCTTTGATGTGAATAGTCTAAAATGACATTCTGTTTTTACTAAAAAAAATATTTGCTGTGCAGGCTGAGTGATTGACCAAAGTCGCCCACGATTCAAAGCTGACACAAGTTTCTGGCTAGCGTCAGTTATGCTCTCCAGTTTCCTAGCTTTCAGTACTGCCATAGCTTTTTGGCTCTCCACTGAGTTAGTTCGTCCATGTTTTTTGTGTAAGTTGTGCAGAACATAACCGCTAAGATATTGCATCCCAGCTTTCTCCTTAACTACATTTTCAGTTTTTTTCTACGTGGTAACTTAACATCAGTAACTTGTTCCCAGGCTCGTGTCTTGTCCTTTCGGCCTCTTGTGTCGCCATCCTGACAGGACACTGTTCTCTGCATTCTTAGTGTGTTACTGTTATACCCAAATGCTTTTATATCAGGGTTGTCACTGCGTCTACCCAGTTTCCACTGGCCCCCGAAGTACTCCTCTAATGGATCCTGGCAGAACCGTTCTGTGAGGGCAAATTCAAACCCTTCCTGGAGCAAAAATTTTGTCTCCTCGACAGCAGAATGTACAGATATGTAGAAGCTCTCATATGTCTGCCATGAGAGAAACATTCGGTTTCTGGCATTCTGGGTGAAGTTACCCGGTCTGTTGACAGCATTCTCTTTCCAAGTCCTCAGATAGTGTAGGAACTCCATCAACCATGCAAATCTAGCAAATAAAAGAAAAGTCATCAATTACTGGTTTGCGCTTTCTCTGATGCTCTGTCATGCTTCTCACATTGAGACAATCAAAGAAGCCATCGATCATTTCGCAGAGTTTTGCAGTTGCTGCTGTGCCTGGAGGTCCAAACGTCTTCAGAACTGCAGCGACTGATGCACTCAGGACTTGTGCAGCAAGATTTACCCGCATGACAGAATAAGGAGTCAGGTTTACATGCTCATATGACAGCCTAGGCAATAGCTTCAAGCCATTGTCTACATCCTGATATAAAATCTCTGTTTCTTCTTCGTCATTTTCGCCGTTTGAACTGCATTTGAAAATAAAGTAAAACACAACTAAGAAAGATGAAAATTAACCTTCAAGAAAATTCCAGAGAGATCGTAAATAAACAAAACCTTATGGATGGCGAGAGCACATGTCTTCAATTTCTACTGTAAGCTTATATCGCAGCCGTACTTACATATTTCGAAATCTTCTACGTCGAAGTGTTTTTCACAGGTAAACACCTTGTCGTTTTCGATTCTTTTTCGAAATTCATGGTCGATCTCACGCGTCTTTGTGATTTCACTCAACCAATCGTCCCGCTACTTCTTGTGTGCCTCGTCCTTCGCTGCAGGCAGCTTCCAAATACCGATCCCTTTCGTTCTTCTACAACTCCCACAGCCAAACATAGCGCAGTTATCTCCAGACATGACGATTAATGAGTAGTGTAGCTATAACACTTATCGAATCGAGATTAATCTAAGCTAAAAATCTAGCGAAATACAGCGTGAGTGTCCGCACATTCACCTTACTCCGATCTCCATTTTGATTTTCCATGTGCACGGTCAACATCACGTGACTAAGGGAAAAACATAACAAAGACATCGGCCTCTGATGTTTACCGGGTTTCATAACCAGTCCCCTCTACTAACTATGTTTTGATTAATTGCTAATAAGACTTCCTCTCGTCAAATTCGGTCTATAATCCTACTCGTAATCAGCAAAATCGGACTCCCGTTTCGCAGTCGTCCGATCTTGTTACGATTACAGACAGGACTGGACCGTCCTTTTTTTACAAATCGGCAATGCTCAGGACATCATCGCTCTCTGATGAACTCTGTGCGAGAAGGAAGCTCTTCGTCCATCGTGTATAAATTCTGGTGAGAAAATGTGATGATAATCAGTCTAAAAGATAAGGAGACATTCATGTCACATTAAAAAAAATCAAATCATTAATGAAATGAAATATTTTGGGGAGTAGCACAAAGTATTATGTTACCACCTGAGTTACACTTTCACTAACACACTAACGTCATTTTGTTATTACATTAGTGTGTTCACAGAGACCTGGCCGCTCGAAACATTTTGATTGGTAAAGGACTGGTCGCCAAGGTAGCAGATTTTGGATTGTCACGTGACATTTCACAGAACGGAGAGTATATCAAATGCACAGGGGTACACATATGTCATTTTATTTTCGTCAGTAGGCTATGGGGGTAGGATTTGGTTGTGTCACGATACTTATCCCTCCCCCCCTCCGTAGCACTCTGTGATAGTCTCATGATCCTTCTCATTAACAGTTAATTGGCAGTCATTTTCTTTAGCTCCTCCTCCCTTATACTCCCTTCTACTCTTTTGGCGATGACAGATACCCCCTCCATTACCCCTGAAAAACAATGTGCCCCCCAAAATCCTCCCTTTTTCCCTGAGTTTAGGTTGAAGTCTCACTGAGAATGCTGTGCTCTTTGCTGATTTTACAAAATCACAGGGACAGTTCCATGGCTGTGGATGTCAATGGAAAGTCTAAGGGGAACCAACACCACGATGTCTGATGTTTGAGTAATTTTCTAAATTTTCGATAGGGTTTTTATGGCTTAACTTGGTGTGTCACTGCTTGAATAACTTTTGTCGCGTTCCCGATGGCGCAGACACGTGGTGTTGTGTACCGGAGTTCGCCAGTTTAACCACAGTGATGAACTTTAGACAAGTAGGAGCATCAGACTCTTTATTCATTTAAGCTGGCAGTCTTTGTACAGCACAAGCGGTAAAAACTATAATACGGGTACATGAAAGTTCGATGTAACGTAAACGGAAAGGCTACGAATAAACGAATAGGGCGAAACTAGAAATGATAAAAATGAAGAATATTACAAGCGTAACTTACATCGGATCTTAACTCCAAGGTAGAAAACTCCTAAACTCCAAGCTTCAGGTAAAAACTCCTAAACTCCGTTTGGCTCCGAAATGGTTTCGCTTCAACGACCTAATAGTAGGGGAACTTAGTTGTTACACTTTGACGAAGGGGAAGTAGAAATGAATAATGCTTTGTGTAGCTAGCTTCGGGCGGATATTCGCTCGTCAAGGAATGGAAATCAAACAAAGCGCGCTAACAAATTTAACAAACAGTGATTGAAAGTTTCTTAGTGTCTTTGTGCTAAAAACGGAAGAGTTACGTAAGTAAAGGATCAGATTTCATATCCGTAAACATGACAACTTTTCTAGAATTTATTAAAAATTATCATGGTTGTTTTCAAATTAAGACATGGTCTTTATGTTGATATAACAAATTTACAGTATACATTTTTCTCAGAAAGTTTATATAGGCAATTTCAGTAATTTAAGTTTTTGTTAAAAAAGTCCCGTATGGTCTGATGGTGACTATGAATCTAGACCTATTATTATTATTATTATTATGGCAGTTATACACATCTGGATACCAGATTAAAAAAAAACAAAAACAAATTAAAAACAAAAACAAATTAAAATCAAAAACAAAAAAACTCTAAAGCTAGGCAGCAAACCGTAGCTAACTCTGTGTATAAATCTACAGAAAATATGCTATTTAAAATGTCATACATAAACCAACATCAAATTCTATAAATAGTTAAAAGAAAATCGTATGAATGAATAAATAAACAAAGCCCTAAAAGTTGCTAATGTTGCGAGTATATTGTTCAGCTCAAGACCTTGAAAGATCTCGCATTCTGCTCCTAGCAAATCCCAAACACTACTGTTCAGCTTGGAGTAGCACCCAAAACATTGATTATAACGTTCACTTATTATTATTATTATTATTATTATTATTATTATTATTATCATTATTATCACTATTATTACTGTTATTATTATTTTTATGCGGCAGTATATACATCTGGATGCCCAGAATAAAAACAAAACTGTAGCTGTGGCTGCGCGATAAGCCGTGGCCAGCCACAGCGTCGACTAGTATATGAATATACAATTAGAAATATAAGTGAGTAAAATATTATTATTATAATGTTTGAATTTAACCTCAAGTCGTTGTGTTTTGAATCATTTATAGCTGGTCTCTCGGTGTGGTCCTGTTGGAAATCGTCACCCTCGGTGAGTTTCCGGGAAAAAGGGTGCACATTTCGCGCCATAGTGCTTATAAAGCACACTTCATTTCATTTTATCTGAAAATTGAATATCTTTTATCTATTAGATGATTATCAAAAAAACTTTAGATTAATTGAGGTCTGCTTTTTAAGAAAGTTCGGTTTTTTCTTAGAGTACACGTTTAAAAACTGTGGAACTTTATTTTATTTGTGATGAAATTTCCGCTGTAGGTAAGCGACCTTATGCTGGAGTTACAGGCATTGTGGAACTTTACACCATGTTGCATAGTGGTTTTAGACTCGAGAAACCACCGCACTGCTCTAAAATATTGTAAGTGATATTGACCACTTTCATAAATGGCTGCCGGATTAATATTCTTTTGTTTAAATTTAAATTAGCCTTTCTGCCCTCGCTTGAGATAATGTTTTCTTTTGAATTTTGTACTGGAGAACGAGGTCAGAAAGGCTAATTCAAATTTAACCAAAAGAATATTAATCTGGCAGCCATTTATGAAAGTGGTCTTATGAGAGGGGCTTTACTGGTTTACGAAACTTTTTTCCTGTATTTGACCGAGGCTTCACATATATTTTCATTTCTATAAGCCACAGGTACTAAATATAAAGGTACGAAACAGAAATAGCCAATATACATGGATCCGCTAATCATATGCACGATATGTCAGTCTTTTTTTCACATTACAAACTGCACTGCAGTGAAAGTGAAAAAACCCTTCGTCCTCTCTCATTCTTGATTCATTCTTGATTCATTCTTGATTCATTCTAGGTATGACATTATGCTTCATTGCTGGCAAGAGACTCCGGAGGATCGTCCAACTTTTAAAGATCTTCATTCAAAATTGTACTCGATCTTGTGCGAGCCCGCGGTATGGATATGTTGAAAGATTATCTAACCTAAGTTACTCACACTACACTCCCGTTCACATATTCTGGGACACTTGCAGCTTCCCCTTGTTCCTCTCAGGGGGGGACCTTAAGCAAACCACTACGACGACGGCAACGAGGACATGGTAAAACAAAAGATTTAATGGGCAGAACAATAGCTCAGCACGTGCGTTTTAAAACTTTGTACATCTCAGCCGTCCTCTACAAAACAACAACGTGAAATAACCAAAATTGGTGTCGTCTGCAAATGGAAACTGCGACAGCAAATTATTTTAATCTCCATTTGGAACTCAAAGATGCTTAGATAAGTGGTGCTGAGATTGAGATGTGGCGCCGTAAACATATGCAGCAATTTTTGAAATGTTAACTTCAAATCTAAATCAATTTTTTATTCGACGTCGTCCTCGGCGTTGCCGTCCTGACTACTTAAGGTCCCTAATTTTTGGGAGGGGGGAGGACGGGGAAGGGAGTCGACAAAGAAATTTGTTATTCCCGGCGGATGATTAATCTTTATAAGACACTAAACGGGCCGGGGTAAGAAGGTTTTCTGCATCAATACGCCAACTAGAAAACAAGACAAAAACAATGTGGCTTTATGAATGACCTGCAGGTTTTGCAAAATAAGGCCGCGAAAATGGCATCAAACAGGCCACTTTATTCGTCAGCTATTGATGCCCTCGTAACTCTAAAGTTGCTCAACTTTGAAGGACGTAGATTCTATTATCGCTATATATATGTATATTTGTAAGTGTATTAATGGCCTCATGGATCACTCAATGGAGCTACTAGCAAACAGAGACGTTCATAATTATAACACACAAGAAAAAGAATTATGCTTAGACTACCTCTCGCAACCAAAACTTGGGGTGAACAGAGGGTGTGTTATCACTCTCTAAAAGATTGGAACAACCGAGATAAAGCATTAGAAATGCACCTGACTTTGTAAATTCTAAGCATGGCAATTTTAGTGGCTTTTTTGTTCATTCTTCTTATATTTCGATTGTAGCTTTTTATAAATTTTTAATTTAGTTTTTATATTAATTTTTAATTCTCGGTATCTCATTTTTGCTGTATATAGTCTGATTTGCCACCTTTAGTCTAAGTTTGGACCTTTCTGAAAACCACAGTGATGTGATGAATGTTTCCTATTAACAGATTATAAGAGGATTTGATTTCGATTTTACGAGCTTTCCGATCCACCCCCAAACGAAATTTTAGCAGGTTACATATAGGCTTTCCATTTTTTCGGGAATATTTCTGTGATGAGCTTGAGTGTAATTTACTTATTTACTCACATTCTTTCTACAGGTCAGTTATGTCAATATTACACATTTTCAAGAACAGATAAATGAAATGGGTCAAACGGACACCCTAAACTGTTTTATCTGACTCCATCAAAGACTTTGGAGACGCGGTTACCCGAACGTTAGCTCGGTAGATCGCTAACAGAACGGCCCAAGGGCCTTGATTAGGGCACGTTGTCATTTTGCGAACAAGATACAGCAAACCGTGAATGGATATGCGATATAAGCTATGGTAGAGTAGCTAGCATATCAACCAAGGTGATGGTCCCCTCATCCTACGGATACCTTGATAGGCCTTTTATCGGTATAGATGCAGATATTTTTCCTTGTAAAAGAGACTTTTGAAAGTTGTAATCCCTACTTATCAATATAACTCGTTGAAATGACTTGTTTTGTTTTCAAAGTGAAGTTGACTAGAATGGAAAATGGCCATCGCCTCGCGCTACTCTTATGCTTCTTTCGTGCTTAGCAACCTCCCGCGTGCACCATAACTCAATAGTGTACGCTGTGGTGTTTACCATTTGTTAAATATATATCTTTTTTAATCAATAAAGACACTATACGTATCATAAATATATTTTATCATTATAGATGTTCCGATGAATTCCGTAGGTTACTGAACACAGCCCTTAATCTTAGCGCTGTCTCGAAACTTGACCTTATAACTCGTTCTTGCAGAATTAAACATGGCATGCTTTAGCCAGTAGGAGCTGGAATTCAGTATTTAACCTCAATGGATACTGAGCAAGTATTTCAAACTTGCGAAGTTCTCCTTCATGTATGAGTGCGGACCGCGGGTGTAAACAAAATAAAATAAAGACAATACTTTTTCTTCTCGTAAAATTGTGAAATACCAGTGGATTTATACTAAATCGGTTCATTAAAATCAGTTCGCGATTGCAATACACGATAACTATAATTTGGGCTTGTCCTCATAAATTATCGCGCAATAAATTTTTTGAGCTTGTAATTGTTAACTTGAGACCACAGATAAAATTTGTATGTATCATTCCAGAGTTTTCCGCCAAAAAGCGCCGCTGCACAATTGTTACAAACTCGTTCCTAGTCTGCGGTCAGTAGACAGCTCAAATGTACAGATATCGTGGTAAACAATCTCAAAATGATTGATGTTTATGTGGGATATTAAAGGAGTAAGGAAAGCATTAAAGCAACGAATAACTTGTCACTTAAATGTTTGTATTCATTGATCTAAGCGGCGAAGATGAATGAAAGAACCTCGAACAGTTGCCGTTTTTTTGCATTACTGAGTAGCTGTCAGATGTTACTATTTAGGCCTACAAGTTCATTATCATCGGAGGAGGTTAAGTATCGAAAGGTTCAAGTATCGAAATAAGTACAATTTTCTCATTAGAGACGCTAGGATAAAATATTTTCATGACAAACTAGTCTCAGTTAGCTCAGACCTCAGAAAGACTTGGTCAGTTATTGAGCAGATTATTTCTAAAAAGAAATCTGAACAACATTTTTGTATTATGAAAGACAATAACAATAGCAATAACAATAACATGTACTCTGGACCCGTAACAAAATCCCAAAACAAGGCCTTTGGAGCCCGAAACGGCAAATTAGCAACAAAATCCCTAGAGGGGCCCTTAAATGATACTAATCGTAATAAGATCCCTTGGCAGGGCCTCTGATCGAGTCCAATCCACTCCTAAAGGGCCGAAAAAATCCAAGAAAAGGGCCTTTGAACGATCAGTTAGTAGCGCCTAATATAAGATAGAAAATTAATTGTAGCAAATTCTATTTTTCGAATGAAATTCCTTTCTTTTATTCAAACCATAGGGTGCCAAAGAGAACAACTGAGCACTCCAATAAGCCTCTTTTGTGATCAAAAGCCTATCGATCTCGATAGAGCCACTAGGGGCCTGTACCTGATCAATGCATTGGAACGAAAAATCGTCCAGGGTGTGTGGGGTTTTGTTAAAGTGTATCGCTACTTCACAAGTTGTTTTGTTTGTGAGCATAGCAGATTTGTGATTTCGAAATTTCACTTTAAAGTCGGTAGTAGTAGATCCCACGTATTGCAGACGACATTTCTTGCAGGAAGCCAAGTAAATCACATTTTTAGAATCACAGGAAAGTCTAAAGTGAATGGTGAAATTTTTGCCCGTCTGAAAGCTGAGAAATGATTCAGATTCAACATGATTTGGATTCATTTGATTTTGTTGCTAACTTGCCCTTTCGGCTCCAAAGGCCTTTTTTTGGGAGTTTGTTACGGTTTACAGTTGTAGTTAAAAGTGGGCCTTCCCTTTTTTAATGCTTGCCGCATTGCTTCTTTGCAATTGGTTACGCCACTCATTTTAACATATTTAGTATTCTTATCTGTTAGTTTTTAGGGTTTGTGTCTTGTATTTTGTCCATTGCTTTCTTTGTAATTAGGTTTTCTGTTATCTTTTTATTAGCACCAGTTCATTAGTCGTTATCTGTAATTACGTAATCATTAGCACTTCGATCCTATTTAAAGCTCTTTTTTTTATTTCAAAAGTTGTAAATAACTGAAGAAGGTCTCTGACCGAAACGTTTTTTTATTAAAATTTTTTTTATTTTTTACGTCAGAAGTTGTCCATGCTCGCAATTTTTCAACTTTCTACGTTCGTGTTTGCTGTGAGGTTTGGACTGCGAATCTTTATTGATCCTCCTGGTGCGGTGCACCTTTGTTGGCCTGAGAGTTCCACTAACGACTTGCTATATATATGTTTTTCTCGTTGCCATGTTCCCACCAATAACGTAGCTCCATTTTCTGCCTTTAAAAGCACACACAACCCACAATTCCTCTATTCGCTCTGACGAAGGGCTAACGCTCGAAACGTCAGCTTTTGTAACCTTACGGTGGCCAATTTACCATTTCAACTTTGTTGATATA
>NC_142529.1:22924894-22967394 GCF_964205215.1 Stylophora pistillata
ACATCTCCCCAGATGATCGCCAAATCGTCCTACTTGCTAAAGAGTCACTACTATTTAGCAATGAGACACTATGGCAGAAGAACAATTCCAACGGCCTTTTCGACGTCACCATGGGAAGTTATGATAGAGCGGAGACATGTGAACTAGTCGGCTGCTACCTCCTATCACAGCTCGCGACTATACCAGAAATTAACATCGGACTTTACCGTGACGACGGCTTTGCAGTTATAAACCAGACGCTCCAAAAAGTGGAGAGAATTAAAAAACAGATTTGCACGTTATTTGCCCAAAACAACCTTACAATTACCATCGAGGCAAACAAGAAAATCATCAACTTTCTCGATGTAACGCTTGACCTGACTACCGGCAGATTCGGACCCTATTCAAAACCAGCAACTACCCATCTATACGTACACAGCAAGTCTAACCACCCATCTTGCATACTACGAAACATCCCCGAAGCAGTTAATAAAAGACTTTCTGAAATCTCTTCTGACGAAGACATGTTTAACAAAGCCGCACCTCCCTACCAAGACGCGTTACACAAGAGTGGCTACACATACAAGCTGCACTTCACTGAACCGGAACCGCACCGACCGCAATACCAAACCAAAAGGCGAAGAAACATAATTTGGTTTAACCCACCATTTAACAGAAACGTCCAGACCAACATTGGCAGAGCGTTTATTAACCTTATTGACAAGTGCTCTCCAGTCACCCACAAACTGAGAAAAATTTTCAATAGAAACACCATTAAACTGAGCTACTCATGCACACCCAATATGAAACAGATCATAGACGGGCATAACAAAACCACAATCAGGAACGCAAAAATGTCCGAAGATAGCCGCCCCCAAAGATTGCGCAACTGCAGGAACGAAAACGAATGCCCTTTAGGAGGGGAATGTTTGCAAAGCGAGGTCGTCTACCAAGCCACAGTGGCTATCAGGGAAGAAACTAAAACGTACGTTGGCCTCACAGCGACAGATTTTAAGACTATATGGCGCAACCACCGAATGTCGTTCAACCACGAGAGACGGCGAAGTGACACAGAGCTGAGCAAGTACCTGTGGAAACTAAAGGAGATGAGGGAAGACTATTCGATTTCATGGAAAATTATTGCTAGGGCTAGAGCATATTGGTGACCTCTGCCTGGTAAATTATGCTTTCCATGTAACAGTTTCCATCCATGGGACATATGTCAGGATTTCTACAGTTGCCGCTTTTCCTAGCTCGATCATTAGTGCGTGCGAGTTTCCAGATTTCAGATTTGTTGTGGTTAGATATGACAGTTTTAATGCTGCCCATGCAGCTGTAGCTCAGTTTAAGGGTGTTCCGGTTGAAAATTTTGTGAAGAGGATTAGTTTTTGTGAAATGCTTATCAATAAGTGCAAGGAAGCATTTACCGACGTTAGTTTCCACGTTCTTGCTGTATGGTGGGTTAAACCAAGTAATGTTCCGCTGCCTGTTTTGTCGTGGACGTAAGGACACTAAGTTTAACATTAAGTGGCGCAAGGTGAAACAAGCTAGTTCGTATTCCAATGTAGCTAAAAGATGCAATTTGTGTTTGTGGGAAAAATGTTTTATCATTTATAAACCGCAGATGGCAAGTTTAAACAAAAGAAATGAGCTGACATCAGGTTGCAGACATGTCAGGAAATTCCTGTTAAAGAACGTAACGTTACGATAGCGCGTGTAGTATGTTGCGCGCGCATGTACACATTGTTCTGTCTTTTAAATTTCGGTGGATTGTAACCGTTATTTCTGGCAGTTGCCTGACGATTGTTTCGCAAGAGGCATGAAACTCAGAGTTGTAGTAAAAGTTCAAGTAACCTAAATCTTGAGGTATAATTATCCATAGCTCTAGCCCTGCTATTGAGCACTTTTTAGTAGATGATGATCTCATTCCGCTATTTTGGTTATATTTAACAATTATTCCACGAGCGCGCATTGGATATGAGATGATAGATAGCCAACGAGGCGCGTGGCGCCGAGTTGGTTATAATCATCTCATATCCAACAAGCGCGAGTGGAATAATTGTTTTATTAAAAACGCTCCCAAGAAATTATTATTTTGTAAGAAGAAACTGGATTTTTTAGCTCCCTTTTGATTTTAAGCTGGCGCGTAGGCTTACCATATTTGTAGATTATGGTATATTGGCTGATATACCATAATGGCTAAGCCAATAAAAAGTCTTGAATTGCATTATCTAATGATCCAGTTTTTAATAAATATATATATGTTAGTAAATAGACTACTCAAGTTACGCACATATGGATTTTAATACAGCCTGTTTCGTAGACCAAAAAAAGTTGATCCACTCATCAGTCAAACTCCATACACACTGAGGCATCGTGACGGTTAACTCTAACTCAGCAACGTGATCACATGACATTGTTTAAAAAATTCAAGTCTTGAAAACCGTGCGCGCGGCGATAATAGCGTTAAGAATACTTGAGAATATATTTTCGAGGTATTCTTAACGCTATTATCGGCGCGCGCACGGTTTTCAAGATTTGAATTTTTTAAACAATGTCGTGTGATCACGTTGCTGAGTTAGAGTTAACCGTCACGATGCCTCAGTGTGTATGGAGTTTGACTGATGAGTGGATCAACTTTTTTTGGTCTACGAAACAGGCTGTATTAAAATCCATATGTGCGTAACTTGAGTAGTCCATTTGCTACTGTAATCGCTCCTTCATTGTCGAGCACTGTCCTGGATCCCACGTTGCCTATTTTGCTTTATATATATATATATATATATATATATATATATATATATAGGAAGTCTGCAAGTCGATTTTCGCGTGGAACAGTGCTCAATACGTTGAAGCAGAGCAGAATAAATATTATGAGAGGAAAAAAGGACGTAACTACATTTCCCGACAAGCCTGTTTCGTGAATTCACGAAACAGGCTTGTCGGGAAATGTAGTTACGTCCTTTTTTCCTCTCATAATATATATATATATATATATATTCCTTGGAACACCTATTGAAACAGAAACCAGGGTTAAATTTGAGTTGCCCGTCGAAGGATGCTCTTTTGTTAAAATAGAGGAGCTTTAAACAAAGATTACTATTTTAAAGAAATTTTCATACTTCAATAAAAATAATTCCCACTGAATGAAATGCGACTGTAATGATTCTATCGAAAGTGCGTGTAGACTGCCGATGCAATTAAAATGTGGACATATTTATTGATTTTGTTGAAGTTTACACCATTTAGTCGGCCAGAATTAATACAGAACAAGAACTAATGAGAAAGCGACTGCTTGTCATGATCTTAAATCATTTAATTTGATGCTCGGAATAGAACGGTCCAAAAAGAAATTTCCCACGGACACTGGCAGGTCGGTGAAGTCTATCGATTTGCATCGACTGAACTCAGTCGCTGACTGTTTACAAATCATTAAAAACGGTTGTATATTCTGCAATTGTGTTTGGAGGAAAAGCTGTTATTTTATATGTATAGAGAAAATCGTCTGACCTGAGTAATGTGCGTGACGCCAAGGTAAATCATTACCCAGATTAGACGTAATTCATACCTTACGTCCGAAACAGTGTCGTCTTATTACATAAAACACATTCCACGACTCGAGCGAATATTCAAGCCTTTAGCCACAAGAAACCCGTCGTTTAAGCATTGCTAAAACAGTAAACTCGATGTTCGAGGGACGCCGAACATGCATTTTTGTATGATGAAGGGGTTGGCTCGACTTATCATTGTGGGTACCCTCTGCGTTTTCTTTGCCGAAGGTAAGCTTTGAAATGATTAGGTTAGCACGCCCTGTTGATACCTGATTGTTGTACACGATTGAACGGTTAATTCATTAACTAGCGACCCAGATGCTATGCAGGATTTGAAAACTGGTCTTTCAGTTTTTGGTCGGTTTAATTTTAACAAAATATGAAGAGTGACAAATTTGATAGAAGACAAAGAATGAAAAGTGGCATATTTTGTTTCTTTCGAAAGCGATAGTGTTTTGAGCGACATGCACTAAGTCCGGCGACAAATTTCATTTTGATCTGGCTCAATTTTTTAGTGTGTGAGAATAGAAAATATCTAGAAGAATCAATCCTTTTTTCTTGCTTAGATATAAACCACCCTCAAAACTATAAAATAATATCAAGGAATTTGATCGCAACCGGAAAGTAGAAATTAGCATCATGAACGAATAAGCACGCAATTATTTAGATTTAGCCACGAGTTAACTTAGGAGATTTGGGGAGCGTTTTATGTAAAGGTGTCAAACGAATCTAAGCAACAGTCATGGTTGGCAGCAATTCAACATGTAATGAAAGTAAAATCGATATCTTGTTCGTCATCGCTCAGATATGCGAATTATCTCAGCACATGCGTGATTTACGACTTCCGCGTTGCAGATGGCCTTCTGACTATGTTTCATCAGTAATTACTCTAACAAATGCAATTATGAATTTTTGGGTTGACATTTAAAGCGAGAAAACATCTTTGTTTTCATATGAAATAATTTTTCTTTTACTTCGAGAGCCATTTGCAATAGACAATCTTGTAAGAGCGTGACGGCTAAGCTCATTATGAGGTCGCAAATTAATCCACTGTCACGAACGGTAATCTGAAGAGGAAAACACTTAACATTTTGAAATATAATCATCCTTAATAGTTTGAGTAACAGTATTTGTTTGATTTGCAACCATATGAGCAATTAAGGAAACGCGTAGAAAGGCGGTAAAAAGAAACAATTTGTCAGTTTGTTTTATTTTTTTTTATAAGGGCTGAGCAATAAAAACAATGGGTTGTCCCCGCTGTCATTTAACGAAAAATTGATTTGATAATATTCACTGACTCCCATGGATTTATATTAACGTAATTCTATGTCAAAAGATAGAGAAGTCATTTTTCTAAGCAGAGAGGGAGAGTTTTAAACGTATTTCTCTTTTGGTCGAAAGTTATCTTAAATTAATGTTAAGCACCTCCTTTACTAAGATTGTGAGAAGATGAGTGTTATTTCCCTAGTTATGAAAGCGAAGTTGTATCGGTCGAATTTTTAAATTTCTAATGCAACACGGTTCAGAAAAAAGTCGGCTTCTTTCCTACAGACTTGCTCAGAGTAAATTGTTTGGGTCACATGTCATGTGATCTCATTGGTCTGAACATAGATGGAGAGTAGAGGGAGGTGGGAGGGGAATAAGACCCTCCAGAGATCTGGACAGGGCTGGTCAGGTCACTTGTTTCTGATCAATTCACTGCGAGCAAGACTCTAGCGGAAACAGGATTTTTCTTTGCGTACAGTGTGACGTCGTTAACTTATAAAGTAAGTGCTTCACTACGCAGTTTCTTCTACTCCCTAGCTTACATAATACAAAGGTCAGTTTTTTTTTTCTCCAAAACAAAAGCATTCTTTCTCTATGAATACTACGATGAAGTACTTGAATTGTTTTAGTATTGGGGGGAAAACAGAACTAAATACACATTTACTTAAAATGTAACCTAGCAAATAATTACAATTCGCTTCTTGTACTCGTCGCAGTCGACACGCTTGTACTGTTGTTATTTTCATGGTTTAAACTTGGGTGAAATGCTTCCCTTTTTACATTCCCTTCGATGAGTGGTTTCGCAAGAGAGCTTCAGGTTTAATTACGCCGCACTACGTAGAAAGCTGTCGATGAAACAAAACAAAATTGAATTATTTTTATTATACCTCTGGAGCCTCGTCCAAAACGAAGTTCACATGAATTAAGCTTAAGAACAACATGAACAGATTAAGTTGTATCTGTTGTATTTCCGGTTTTCACTGTCTTACCATCACTAAAACCATCAAACAAATAAAGTCAGGAACCAACGAGATGAAAGGAGATGAATATGCAAACAGTTTCGAAAAGATCCAGGTCCGTGTGATGTTTTGTGCGGGAGATATTCGAAGTAATGTTACCCTCAAACTTATAAGACTTTGCATGAATGCACCATGTTGGTCTCCCACTGAGGAACTCTAATATGGCGGCCGGAAACTGACAAAGACACATGTCAGCGAGTTTTGCTATAAAAAGCTTGGAGTCGTCTTCTGAGGGCTCATAAACATCTATATCAGTACTACTTCTCATACAAGGACTGTATAGATTTCTAAATCTCTGCAGATGAATCACTTTTTCAAACCTACGCGACAGTATGTTGATGTCGTGTCACACAAAAGCATAGAAATTCAACCTTGCTTTACCACAAGATATAAAACCTGATCAAACTGAAAATTTGTAAAAAGATAAGTCTTCAACTGTTCTATTAACTAACTAAACTAAAATCTTATAAGGATTGATGATTCCATATCTTTAATTTTGATGATGTCACGTGAAAACCAAGAATTATCAGGTGTGTTATTTACAACTGAACCTCCAAATCCATTTGTTACCCTGGAGAGAGGCAATGGTTCACTGGAGTGGAGGTACACATTTGGGAAGGAATCATTTCGTCAGGTGACATTTGGAAATACCAAAATACCGAGGATAGTGGAATTTTCGAAGGGTGACACCACACCCTGGATAGAACCCTTGTACTGCGGTCGCTTACGAGTGAAAATATCAAATAACTACACATCAATTACCTTCGTCGGAGTGAATAGAACAGACAGTGGGACTCATCATCTTACAGTAATCGCCAACCCAAGCCGTCGAAGTGAAACAAGCCATTTGGAACTATCAGTGCATTGTGAGTACAACACCTAAGAAGAAGCAAGCTTCCTAGAATAATAAGCACATGTTTTTTGAGTAATAAGTTGAGTAAGGTCTGAACACGAGCAGAGTGGCTAATCTTGTCAGAGCTTGTCCCAGTTTCTGCTGAATAAAACATCTACGTGAATTGCTACCTATTTACACTCCTCAACAGCATAGAAATATTCCAGAGGATATTTCCCCATGAAAATGACTGGATGTTTATTGGAAAAAGACAAATACACCCCTTTAATTTACAAGGATATTTTCATTGTAACCAGCTATAAAATAAAAATCTTATCGCTTCGTTAACCAATTTCTTTCTAGAAAATTTTTATTAACACAACTGTTTTCTTTAAAATTACAGATTTATATCGACCAAATGTTCACATGGGAAGCAGCACACTCCTAGAGGGAAATCATGTGACTCTATCATGCAATGTTGATGCTAAACCAGAACCAAATGTATCTTGGACCAGGAATGGATTTCCTATAAATACAATTGAAAACGCCAGGATATCTATTTCGGGTCATCAAAAGACGCTGGCTATAGCAAATTTACGGAGAACAGACATGTGGAGAGTACCGATGTTTGGCGAATAATAGTGTCGGAAGCTCTAACTCTGTTGTTTCCAAATTGGACGTTCTACGTAAGTAAACATACATTATTATTCGCCGGTCAGATTGACAGGCTTGGTTTATGTGGAGCTGTAAAAAATCAGTCTGATTCAGAATTAGAAAAAGCGGATCTTTCTACGTTTGACATACGTGTATGAACTTTACCAAAACGTCTTTTGCATTGTACATCGTTAGTTCACAATTTTATTTCAAATCCAATCTATATATTTAAAAATATATTTTTCATTATCAAAGCCGTATGATTTTTCAATAAAAACGCTGCAAGGATACTATTAAATTTCATAAGTTATGAACAAAATACTCGAAGGTGACTGAATATCAGTAAACGTATTTAAAGCTAAAAGGAAAGTGTATGCGTCATGCTTGTAATAACACAGCGCACAAAGATGATCATGCCTTCACAATTATGTAAGATTCGTTACTATTTGACAAATCGGGTTTCACTTACTCTCGAAAAATTTTTTTTAATTTAATTCATTGCATTTACTTATTGTTCATTTTATTACGAATACATAAAATTGCTTGAATGAATTGGTAACAGGATTATCTACCGTCCAATATTCTCCACAATCATCCTCGTGATCATCAAATCGGACTCACGCATCGAGCTCGCTCGATTTGATTTTGTTATCACTGGTATGATTCCAGACATAGCTGGATCGGAGCTGGTCCTATTACAATTATTAAATAATGGTCACACTCTTGCAATTTCGGTGCATTCCAAATCAATATTGAATGTAGAGTGCGTGTAATTCTTGCAGGATTACTTTAGTAAATACCTTTCTTCTTGGTCCATTATTCCCTCTTGTATGTTTCTCCTTATCATTTCGAGGTGATGCTTTGCAGTCTTTTACAATCTGTCTTAATCTTTTCCAACCTGTGCTATCCTCGTTTCTTTTTGGCCTTTTTGCCATAGTACATTTCCAAACTGTTTTAAGATGTTCTTATTTCTTCAGGCAATTCTATATAATAGAATTGTTAGCCTTTGAAGGTGAAAATTTCTTAGCTTGGCTAACGGATCTTCATGTAAACACCCTGTACCCCAAGCGTTAACCTTTAAGGGAGGCAATTATCACTAATTCAGCTAGTTTTAAAACTGCAGATGATCATGTGCCCTTGTGAATCTGTATTACAAAATCGTTCTCTTCTTCGATATTTCGGATTCTTTTCCCCTTTTTCTTACAAATATATCCTTGTCGCACAGGCACTCTTTTCATAAGCCTGTCTTTGTTTCAGATAGTTTTTTGCTTCTCTGGTGGGGTTACAGGATACCCCTGCTCAAAACCGGTCCTTACCGACTGAGAGTTGTTCTCGACTGCACATCTATTGTTATAGCAACCAAGTTAACATATCTATTCTCTATTTTACAGACCGACCTCAGCGCTGTCACAAAACCCGAAGGCAGTCGCATCATTTTATCTTGTAACGCAACAGGAAATCCAGAACCGACGATTTCATGGACCAAAGATGGATTTTCATATAACAATTCCAGGACCAGCTTTTCAAAATACTACAAAGAATTGACCATAATAAATGTAACCAAGAGAGACAGTGGGAAATATGAATGTGTTGCAACAAACGGCGTCGGAGGAGACACTTCAAATGCTACTCTTGTGGATATTCCGAGCAAGTTCGACGTTTTGCCGTGCAAGAACCTTAGTTAGCCGATCTAGCGGTAATCTACATGAGGAGGGTACGAATTCTTGAAACCGCCCTAGAGACTCGTATTCTTTTGCATGATAGATAGATAGATATAGATAGTTTAATCTCAAAAGCATTGCAGCCCAAGGGCTGAATTACGCATTTTTACAATCCAAGAATTTAAAATTTAAATTTAAAATTCGAAAACCTAATTACGCATCTTATTATACCAGCAGTTTACAATATTATAACATAATAATAAATTAAATAAAATATATTAGTTATAAATGTAAATTAATTAAAAGTTTCTACATCATCATCATCATCATTATTATTATTACCATCATTATCACGTGTGCCGTAGCAAAAGTAAAGGATATCGTATCGATAAAAATCTAGCCATTAGACTTCTTTGCTATAGCAAATATAACAGTGTTCATCGTTCTGGAAGTGTGGAGGCGTGTCATATTAAATTGGCGATTATTTTTGAAGTTATAACTGGGTTTATGTATGGGTGGAAGAAGCGCCTTTAACTTATGGCTAGGGTTGTCTAAGATACCTTTAAAAAGCTTCTGACATATAAATTCGTAATCCTCTAAGATAGGTCGTATTCCTAAATCTTTAACAACCGCGCAATTACCCGCAGTTATAATGGAAATTGACCGTTTCTCAATACGTAAAAGCTCATTCTTCAGATATTGCGGAAGCGCATTTTAGAAGACAGGTATCGCGTACTCTGTTACAGATCTTACACATGATGTGTAGAAAAGTACTTGGTCTTGTAAGAGAACCCTAGCTCTCTTTAGTTGTACGAAAAAATACAACCTCTTACTGGCCTTTTTGATTACTTCTGATATATGACTGTTCCAGATCAAATCGCTAGCTATATGAAGGCCCAGGTGTTTTACGCTATCAACTGCCTCCAACTCTTTGCCTTCAATTACTATGGGATCAAAGAACCCGGGCCTTTTAGAATATGAGATCCGAAGCTCTTTACACATATCAGAATTCAAGTGAACTCTATTTTCTCGTGAACACAATCTGCTATATTTTGGGCGTGACTTTCACTCTCTTTTGGTACCATTTCCGAGGCTGTTGTATCATCAACGTATTTCCATAGTGGATACGCGATTTCAAGGTCATTTATCATAAGCACAAATCACCATGGGCCCAATTTTGTCCCCTGCGGTACACCGGAGGGCACAGATCCCCACTCCGAAAAGCACTCCGCAGCCAGCTTAATTCTCTGTAATCTATCAGAAAGATAATCAACTATCCAATTGGTAATACTAACTGGCAATTTACACTTAGTACGCAATTTTCAAATGAAATGAAATGCCTTTGAGTCCCAGCGCCGGTTATTTTTTCTTTACTCGATTCAGCCAACAATATAATAATCTTACTTAACTTTGTTCCCGCAGATATACCCGAGGTCAATGGATATTCTCAGAGTGTCAAGGCGAAAGAAGGAATGAATGCGACTCTGTTTTGTAATGCTACTGGAAATCCAGTCCCAACGATACGATGGACCAAAGGTGGATCAGTTATCATGGGAAATTCCAAGAATGAATTGTCAGCAGACCAAAAGCACTTAACAGTAATTAATGTGAGTAGAAATGACGGCGGAGAATACCTATGTGAGGCGGAAAACAGCCTTGGAAATAATACTTCAACTGGCATTAGACTGGACGTGCAATGTAAGTAAAGTGCAACACTTGTTTTTTCGGTTTTGTTTTTTAACTGAAGTACTTCATAGTTATGGTATTAAAGAAAACTTTCCTTAATGTATTAATAAATCTAAACGCGTATTATTAGGAAAGCTCTGCGTTTCGTTTTAGAACAGGCAAAAAAAAAAAGAAAGAAAGGTTGAACCGCTCTTAAGCATGGGCGGGTGCAAATGTTTAGTGTAATTTTGTGATTTGCATACTGTCTTGGCCACCATTGCTGAGTTACAAAATGTTATCGTTACCATAAATAAAAGAAAAAAAAAAGAGAAAAGAAAGATAAAAAAAAAAGAAGGAGGAAATAGCTATTGTTTTAAGAGGTTAGTTAATTACTTAACCTTGCACTAATATTGAAGATCTTCAAAAGGAAGTCTATCGAGCACTTCTACGCACAGTATCTCTTGATTTTGTTCCTTTTCCCAAGAATGCATCAGTTTTGCATTCGCAAGTTCCTATTCAGCCTTGTTCTCTTGTTCTTTTTTTGATCAAAACATTTGCCTTTCATTGATATTTTCAAGATTCCCCCGCATAAACTAGACCGCACCGTAATCCTTAATTAAGAGTTGAAAAATACCTATTTTGGATCGATTGTCGTTTAAACCAAGGTCACTATCAATAATGTATTTCATAGACCGACCTGAGATCACTTTTCACCCAAATGCTGTCATCAGGCCCGTAGGAAGCAGCGTCATTTTATATTGTAACGTAACAGCAAATCCAGAACCGACGATTTCATGGACCAAAATTGGATTCTCCGGACAGTTACATAATAATTCCAGAATCAGCTATTCAGAAAGTCACAAAAAATTGACCATGGCAAATGTGAATATGAGAGACAGCGGAAAATATGAATGTGCTGCAACGAACGATGTTGGAAAAGATGTTTCAAGGGCTGCTCTAGTTGATGTCACGTGTAACTATGATGTTTCGCCATAGTGCAAGAACCGTGTTTTTCCGATTTATAATTAGCACCAACCTCGATTAAGCATCGTGTACAAAAAAGGCGGCTTACAATCCTAATCATCATCATGTTTCTGTGCCTGAGAGTATTAAAGGAAGATTGGGAGTATTGTGGACTACATTTTGCATGAAAAGCGAACAATTAAATCTCCTCTGACCCTCGTTTTCCGGCATAAAATGCCCTTACAATCACAGTCTTCAGGCGAATAGAAGTTTCATTAAAAGAGGGGCTCAATAATGTTAACCGATAGCCGTAAAACAGCCAAACAATTCAGCCATTGGGCGTAAAACCTTACAAATTTTATCACTTTGTCCTTACAAAAGTAAAGCCTCAGAAATTTTCTTCAGATCACTGTGGAAAGTAATTAATCGTCAGCCATAAAAGGGCCAAAATCCTAACCGCTAGTTGTAAAGGCCATCACTCCACAGAGACCCTCTTCGAACTGTAGGCTATCGATCGTTTTTAACCAGCAAAATGACGTCAACACAATCGTTCGATAATTTTTTTTTAATATACCATTTTCTAGTTCTACGATCAACTACTTTTTTTTTTAATTTATATTCTCAGATAAACCTGAGATCACTACTTCTCCACATAACGTTACGAAAAAAGAAGGAGAAGATGTGATTTTAATATGTAACGCCACTGGAAATCCAGAGCCAACAATATCTTGGACCAAGGATGTATTACATCTGACCGTCAAAACTGGTATAAGTTTTTCACCAGACAACAAAAAGTTGACAATACGAAATGTAAAAAGAGAAGACAGTGGAATATACCAATGTGTGGCGAACAACACGCTTGGAAAAGATAACTCTACTTCTGCTGAAGTGAACGTACAATGTAAGTACTGTGCAACAGATGCGATTTACTTAATATCACAATTCGCAACAGTATCATTTATCACCTAGATGGGAGAGGGTGGGGATTTTGGTTGTGTCATGATAAATTTTACAAATCCCTCCAGGAGGCTCTGTAAAACTCTTGTGATCCCTTATCATTGAAAGTCAGTTTTCTCATGTCGTCCCTGTATATTCTGTTGGCAAAGACTGTGTTCTCCTCCGTCTCTGTTGAAAACCATGTGACCCCTACAAATCTCCCCTCCCCCCCTCCACTAGGGGATCAATAATGAGTGGATCCTAAATTCTAATCCATGTAATGCACTCATGAAATGGTAACGGGCAACGTCATTTGATGCATCGAATAAATCATCGCTTGTAAAGAAAGCATTGGTTGTAAAATCTTTAAAGTTTACTCGGCCCTTGCAGAGAGGCCCTGAGCTCCTCTTCTGTCTAAACCATTGCTTGATCTGCCTGAAGGAATAGGAATATTTTTTAGCTCTCTCAGATACTTGAGAGCTAGTGCTCATTGTTGACTTACCCTTTATTATTATTGTGGCAGTAAAAACTTTTGGATGCCCGGATATCCTAAACAATGATTGGACGTCAGCCGTAACCAATCAATGCAACGACCAAAGTCTTTACAATGAAACTTTCTGAAGCAATTCCTAATTATGAAACCCTAGTACTGAAAGTCTTAGTAATAAAAACCTCAGTCAAAATACTAAAGGTTCCATACGTCACTATCGAAACGCTTAATTATAATAAAACATCTAATTAACAATTGGTTCATGCTTTAGCGTGCACTATCGAGTTATGGAGCACGCGGGAAGTTTGGAGAGCACGAAAGAAGCGTAAGAGTTCCCCGAGGCAATAGCCGAGGGCAACTCTAGCTTCTTTCGTGCTCTCCAAACTTCCCACGTGCTCCATAACTCGGTAGTGCACAGCTGAAAGCATGAACCAATTGTTTTAGAACATAGCCGGTGGAATTGGGCATCAAAATCCGACGCGAAAAACGGACAACAATATCAGTTGAAGCGAATCGTGACGGCGCTGATGCTGAGTCTCCTTTTCCTTTGTTTTTCTCTTTTTCTGCCTCATTTAAGAACTCTAGCCCAAGGGAAAAGGTCGAAACATTGTCTTCGTTTTCGGACTAGTAGGCCGAGTTTCTGTTTGTATCCATTATTGTCGCGAAATGTATTATTTTTCCCTGCGCTAACAATGGCCGCTTGCGCGAAAAAAAAATTTATGGCGTAGTCGGAGTTGCTGACGCTATCAGCGTGCACTATCGGGATTTTGAGCACGCTTACGTACAATGAATTTGATTGCGCGACTCTGCTAGCTATGTTCTAATTAACAATTATTCCACGAGCGCGCGTTGGATATGAGATGATAGATAGCCAACGAGGCGCGTAGCGCCGAGTTGGCTATAATCATCTCATATCCAACAAGCGCGAGTGGAATAATTGTTTTATTAAAAACGTTAAATTAAATTATTAAATTTTATTAAATTTTTAGCTCCCTTTTAATTTTAAGCTGACACGTACGCTTACCATATTTGTAGATTATGGTATATTGGCTGATATACCATAATGGCTAAGCCAATAAAAAGTCTTGAATTGCATTATCCAATGATCTAGTTTTTAATAATATCCCTTATTTCAGTCTTAAAGCGCCTCGCCATATTGAGTGGACTATGGCAATTCCTAATCACAAAAGCCTTAGTCCTAAACGTAACTACTATTTAGTAAAATCCTCAATTTAAGTACTAAAAGTTCTATAACATCACTATGATAACGCTCAAATGTGATGAAACATCTAATATCCCTTATTTCAATCTTAAAGCGCCTCGCCATATTGAGTGAACTGTGGCAATTCCTAATCATAAAAGCCTTAGTCCTCAACGTAACTACTACTTAGTAAAATCCTCAATCTAAATACTGAAAGTTCTATAACATCACTATGATAACGCTTAAGTGTGATAAAACATCTAATATCCCTAATCTCAAAATCTTAGTGCCTCGCAATATTGAGTGAACTTGTGATGACTGACTTCTGTATCTACAGAGCTGTTGTGCCGCTCCCATCTCCCACTAGCTCTTTAAGTGCCTTTCTAACATTTCTTGAATAACCTCCGAGTACATCCACAATAATGTTGTATTGTGTCACCCGATAATCAGGGTATCTCTGTTCAAGCTCCCATCGCAGTGGCCCACACTTTGCTGTTTTTTCGGCAGCTTTCTTCTCCTTTTTTCTACCTACGGGCAGCTCATCTCGATGACCGATTCTTTCTTGTTCTCCCTGTCCACGGTGGTGGCGTCGATCCTATTCGCCTTCACATGCGTGCCATCTGCGTAAAGGGGAATGTCCCAATATGCTAATGCTCTCTCGTTCTCATACATAGGCTTTGGCTGGGTCTGCGAAAGCCACGGAACCTCTGATGTAACTAGGTCCAACGCCTTGAACACTCGAAATTATATTATAATACTATATATTATATAATATTATAAATTATAATGTTATTATTATTGTTATCATCAATATTATTTATTATTATTATCAATATTATTATTATTATTATTATTATTACTATTGTTGTTGTTATGCAAGGCAAGATTTTCTGATCTCATCAAAACCACAAGAAATGTATTTGGGAAATCTTATTGACACAGTGACTGTATTTTTATAATTTACATGATCCTTAATGTCCTCTAGTGCTAATTTTTACTCCAATTTTCTTTGTAAATTATCGGCATCTTTTTAAAGTTTAATAACATTGTCATTATCTCCATCATCATTATCACCATCATTATCATTGTTGTTACTATAATTATAATTATTATTATTATTATTCTCATTATTAGCATTTTATCCACAGATCAAGCAAAGATTTCCACGCATCCCTCTAATATTACCAAGAAAGAAGGAGAAGACGTTACTTTATATTGTAACGCCACTGGAAATCCTGTCCCTTCGATATCATGGACCAAAGATGGGTCTCTATTAACAGTTAACACCAGGATCATTTTTTCAAAAGACAAAAACTTGAAAATAACGAATGTGAACAGAGCAGACAGAGGAGAATACCGATGTGTCGCTAAAAACAGCCTTGGAAATGATACCTCATATCCAGCCACACTTGAAGTGCAATGTAAGCAAATCATATTTACTAAAATATCGGAGAGTTTCTTGACTTTTCGTTGCGTGTTTTTGATAACGGAGAATTATGCGATTATCGTTATCTATAAAGTGCAAGATTTCAAGCCAATAACTTAATCTGTACATGCTGGAAGAAATCATGCCGTTACAGTATGTGTATTACCAACTGAAAGACATTACGCCGTTTGTAAGTTACATACCGGGAGATTTTACGCTGTTAAGTAACGGCGTAAATTGTACAGTCAGCAAGCTGCATACTGCAAGATTTTACGTTGTTAACAAATGGCGTAAAATCGCACAGTCGTTAATTTACATACTATACGCCGTAAAGTAACGACGTAAATTTCAGCATAATTATATACATACTGCAAGATTTTAAGCCGTTAGCTAACGGCGTAAAGTCGTACAGTCAGTAATATATTTAATATGATTTTTCGAATGAAATGGTATCGTATTTTTATAACATCTGAGAGGTTCCAAAAAACCGCTGAATGTTTTTTTTTTTTCGATGCCATTTTTGATCTATTCTTTTGGTTTTTTTTTTTTCCTTTCTTTTGTCTTTTTTCGGAATATGTGGAAAAGGCTCATCGAGGTAATTGACTTCAAGGAGTATTTCAAGATCTATCATGAATCACAACGGCTGAACTTAGCTCAAATTAAGTAAATAATTACATCAATCATTTTTTTGAAGGACCTAAACATCGATTTAAAGAGGAAGTAGAGACAAAATGAATCGATTGACGTGATTTCTATCGACGATCGAACGAGCCTCGACGATTTTTTTCGGAATTTGTTTAGGTTTTGGTTACTTAGTTGGGCTGCAGGCTTTGAAATTCCTACCGAGACTTAAAAAAGATGTGCTTAGTAATGTAGTTTGCCAACGTGTAAGTTGTCAATGAGCTTGCAGTTTCCGGAATTCGCTGAGCTTATAAAACATTGGGACCGCTACCCGAAATTTATGATGAATCGTTAATTTTCACTGTTACCTCATCTTGAAAATTTTTCAAATTGATTATATCCGATTATACAACCCCTGACCGCAGACCGCAGAGCTCCTGTTGTCACTCAGGTAACATGGTAATGTCTTGTTTGTTTGTCTGTTTTGTTTTGTTCCTAGATTTTTCTGGTCTTGAAGAAACTTATTCACTGGGTACATATAAAGATAACTGCGAGCCACTGTTCACGTTCACCTTTTTACAGTTTCGAGTGAAAAATGTCACCATGCTAACTCAAGACGAACGTGTCCGTTTGGTTGCTTGATATAAAGATAAATGATTTCACGTGGAATTTGTGACCTCAGGATATAAAACTTCTTGAATGTCTGTAATCAGACAGCTTCATCTATCTTGTAGATCTTGCCCCGTTCAAATTTCAAAATCAGGGCAGTCAAGCAACTTTTAAAACTCTTTCATATTCTGAGTTTCTAAATATTGATGGCCGGTTTCGACCCCAAAGATCTTTTTTCGGTTTGATTGACTTCATGATGTCTGTCAGTTTGCCTATAATTGGTTCTTTTGTAATTCATTGTATTTATTCATTGTAATTAATTGTAATTTGCATTCCATTGCATTTAAATTTGGCCCATACGTTTGACTGACTGTGCTCTTTAAACGGAAGGGACTCGAGACAGTTCGGTGCTGAAATGGTTGTTAGAATAGCTTTTCTTCTCTTAATTGCTGTACCTCTTACAAGTCAAGGTTAGTATACAAGAGTTGATCCATCCATGCTGCAGTACAATCAGTGATATTGACTCATCCGTGTTGTAGTGATATACATGCAGAATTGTAAAACAGACGTGATACCTACATTTTAGGCTTTGCCGCCTATCCGAGGGCATTCTGTTAATCGAAATATCTTAAAGTTCATTTTGCTCGCTCATTTTCGGTCGATATTAGTTTAAACTAACCTTTTTCCTTGATTTTATGATCAAGCTTCCGGGTGCTCTATGAGCTTATGCTCGTTATCGATTCAGTGAATTTTTTTGATGTAAACACTTGTGAGTTAAGTTTCGTATGCAATTCTGGTTTATTCAATTTGCTTTTCGTAAGTAGAAAGATGATAACTTGCCCTTAAACACTGAGGTAAGCAAAATCGATTAGGCAGTACTTCCAACAGCCCTGATCACAGCTTTAGGTTTTCACAAAAATTTGAATTACAACAAAAAGTCATTGGAATTATGTTAGTTAGATATTTTCGATCTTAGATTTAAGCAAAGTGGCATAAAAATAAAAAAATAAATAAAAAATTAGGGACTGTTTATAAGTCAAATCAGACATATTTTGATGTTTGGTGTAAATCGAGCTTTGGGGTTCACGATTGAATGACCCCAAGGAATTTTGAGTTTCAACTCTTGCGGATGATTCAGTTTGTCGATTGTTTCGCGCAAAGGCTGGATTTTTCTGTTCAAAACAATACAAGGACACTTGATTAGAGCATTAAAAAGAACTTCCTATAAAATATCGGTAAATCTAAACGCACTTTTGAAAGGTTACGAGAAACATTAAAAACAATTCTGTGTGTCGCTTTGAACGCAACGCACTTTCGTAAGGCATGCGTGGCTAATTCGAATTTTTTTTTTTTTTTCGTGGAAACATTCGGTCTGTAATCTCTACCCAATCTGGAACAAGTTCTGGAAACAATTTGTCTTAAGATGCTGCCAAAACTCGAGAATGTCTTGAAAGCTTGTTGGGTTTCGATTTGGTTTTGATGAACAATCCAAAATCGTTGTTTTGTTTGACATGACCTGAGGGTAATTGACAAATCTGATCACTTACATCTACAAAATAATTCAGACATAATCGCGACCTACACGATTGGTACACCAGTATATCAGATATAGATGCTTCAAAGTAGCTTACCCTATAAAAAATATCCCCTTTTTTTATCCTTTACAATCTTATAATTAATACACTAACAACAATGTTTATACTTTTTCATACTTTAACGCTCTGTGGTTTTTACTTGAATGTATTCTAAAATTTCTGATGAACTTCGCTAAACAAAATTCGGTAAGCTTACCAGATCATTTCACTGTCAGAGATGATCAAACTATACCTTCTTCTCACGATATCAACACGTCTTCAAACAGCCGTTTAGAGGATGGAATATAAGGAAATATTGAGCTGAACTAAGAGTATCATTCAAAACACTCAGTGAAGAGAATGTTTTCTTAGACATGTAAAGGCATGAAAAGGCAAAGGCAATCAAGCGTAAAGGAAATACTGCAAATTTCTTTCTGCCTAAACTTCCCGTGCGTATGAAGGAAAACGACACTGACATATGTTAACTCAAAATTGATTTAAAAAATGAGAAAAAGGCGCGAAGGTTCGTGAACCCTAACCCTATTTGAAGATTAAGAAAGCGAAAACTGATACCCTTTTTAAGGCCCAAATCCGAAAAATGACATCCTATTCAAGGAAAAAACAAAATTATTAATAGCATGAAAAGGAAAACTTGATTTCTTCTCTGTAACATTGGACGTATAACATCAAGCATAAAATACTAGAATAAGCCTAGTTTCAATAATACGCAATCATAACCATGATATATCTTTCAGTCGGTCTGTTTATTACAGCGGATTACAGCCAGGATTCTTCGTACTAAAGTGTCTCTACCTACTCTATTCGTATTGAACTCCAATCGCGGCTAAACAGTTCTATCACTCGTTATTTCATTAAGCTAAGTTTTGTTGTGAGAGTTCTGTTAATTAAATGAACGACAGTCATATTCTTAATTAATAATGTGGCTTGAAGAGGCGTTTCGTGTATTTACCCGCTTAACGGCTATTAAACCTCTGTTGCAAAATCCTTTTGTTACAATACTTAACGGATACATCAAGTTAAAAAAAAAAAAAAAAAAAAACCTGCATTTAGGCGGGCGTTTTCACACTCCAGTATTAGATAATACAATTAAGCTGCCCTATCTAAGGACCACACCATGGACACAGAAACAAAAGGGTAAAAAAAGATACCCTATTTAAGGACCGAGAACCTCAAAAACCATACCCTATTCCGCGGCACGTACCTATGTGGCCGAGTACCCACCCCCCGGAAAAATAGAGAGGTTTAATACGACGATTACGCCAAACAGCTTATAAAAAGGAACTTCTTGCTACCCCTTATCACTTTCCGTGCACTTGACGAAAACTGTTTATATTAACTGTGGACGAAGATATGTCTATTGTTTTGATTGAGAAATTGAAAGCAAGGTTGGAAAAATTATATTCCATGTTTTTACCGCTCTCGGCTGCTGAAGCCGCATTTTCTTTAACCCACTGCCCGTTCCCTGCATATTAACAAAATGTGCTTGGCAATTTTTTCTAACGAATGTGAGAGTAGTATCGGCCAATATCCCCTTAGGACTAGTGTTTGATCATCAAATCTGCCATGTTGTGCATTGTTAAAATAACAACGCGTATCATTTTTTCTTAAATGCAAATATGGCAGAGCCTTACCGCTTTTTATTAAATTCTTAAGGGACAAAACTTTGACAAGGTTTTAATTACAAATGAATAGAGAGGGCTAATTTCTAAAGAAACTGTGGTCCTGCGTCAAGGTAATAGTGCAAGATAAGATGGTTCAGCCTTTCGTCTTTCACTTTCACGAATGTGAACGCACAAAACGTCAGGTTTTTTTACGGTAGTCGATTTGCATTATCAACTGATTTGATAAAATCAAATTATAAGGTTTTTACTAATGATGAAAATATGAAATTTGCGTTTCCTTATCCCGATCGGTATTCAAAGCGCTCTTTTTCCAGCCCTCCAATCCTTCCGGGTCCTGATCTGACCTTGGGAAAGGAATAATAACGTGACATTATGAATATTTGATTTCTTATTACCGTAGCCTTCCTCGCAGGTGTTCTTTCTCTCAAAAGAACGATGGCTCAAGAGAATGTTACTTTAATCTAAAAATAATTTGAATTAAATTTCAGTTGAGACTGAAGTTACAATCGATGGTGATCAAGAGCAGTTTATAGCTAAAGGCGAGAATGTCATGTTGATCTGTCGTTATAACACTTCAACGCCTCTGTCTGAGGTTCAGTGGATAAGAGATGGAAAGGTGATTGCCATAAACTCTACTGCGACCGACAATGGACCAAGAGTGAATATAATCAAGTATAATGAGAGCTTATCACAGCTCTCAATCGCCTCAGCTTCCTCACAGGATTCTGGAAATTACACTTGCAATGTTACAAATGAAGTAAATAGTATGACGGCTACGACGTCGATTGATGTTCAAGGTATGTATACGATGTTCATTACTTGCTGTACAACATATTAACAGCATTATTTCTCTCATTTCTGCTTAATTTTTTTGTTCGTTGAATTCTTCTCTTGCGGAAACAAGTCAACCCAGACGTTCGGTGTGAACACAACTGAACAAATTTATCGGGAAAATGAAACAAAACAAACAAACAATAAAAGAAAAAGAAAGTATGTATGTATGTATTGTATTTACGAATATTTATACAGGGTAGCCCAGTTTAGCAGATAGCTAGTTTAAATGGGGCCCTGTGAACACCCACCCATCCCACCCCAGGGGAGGACAACCACCACAGAGTAATCTCGTGTGTGGGAAATTAACGTCTCCTACCCCTAACCCTGCCGGAGACGGGGCCTACGGTTTTATTCGTCCTTATCCGAGAAGACTAGAATATCTATCCATTTCTTGATATTATACACCGAATGCAAATATGGCGTCCAATTTGAATTGCCATTGTTCTGGACTCACTAGCCTCGTCTTCACGTGGAAATACAAAAGGATTATTACATGTGTGAGAGGCTAGTCAGTCCAGAACAATGGCAACTCAAATTGGACGCCATATTTGCATTTGGTGTATAGAAAGGTGGCAAATTCTCCTCAGTTATTTTAAGACCCTGAGTGTTGGTCCGGCCGGGGCTTGAACCCTCGACCTCCCGCACAACTGTCGGGCGCTCTACCAATTGAGCTAAACAGGAGGCGGAAATGAATGAAAGAAGAAAGAGGAAAAACAAACAAACAGGTTGTCTTTAAACTTTTGATCTGTAATCTAGTGTTTAAAGCCCTGTAAAAGAACAATTTCTCCGCAAGAAATTACTGACGTCGACTTCAGTATCATATAATTTGTTTAGTCAAAGAATCTTTGCCTTAATATCTTATATCGACTCCTAGGAAGCAACCATTCCTTCCTCAAGGTAAAATATTAAGAATATATATCAATCATGGGAAAGTTTAATATACCACACTTTAGAAAGGCTCCAAAGAAGACTTAGGGGTAAAATTGTACAATACCTGGGAATACTAAATAGTTAACGTTGGCTTGATATTTCTGTTATCTTACAGAGAAGCCTTCTACCAAAATACAGCCAGAAACTGTTACTGTCAAGGAGGGAGAAAATGTAACGTTATTTTGTAACTCTTCTGGAAGCTATCTAACCATAACGTGGAAATTCAACGGATCTGATGTAACCACCTTGCGGGATTCAAGAGTCAGTTTTTCAGATGACAATAAAAATCTGATTATAACGAACGTGAGCAGGGAAAACAAAGGAGAATACAAATGTGTGGCGAGTAACAAAGTTGGAGAAGATACATCTGATGTTGTCGTTGTGTCTGTTGAATGTAAGTACAAAGCAAACATTACAAACCTGTAAAATTTTTCAACAATCTTAGAGTTTCTGTTTTCCTGCCTGGCTTGCCTTAAGACGGTGATTGAAACTTTGCGTTGTTAAGTTGATATTCTTATACTTTTAACAAGTTTCACCGAAGTGTACATTTAGCAAGATTATACACTTAAAGATAGCGAGATGAGTCGGTGAGAACACGCGATGTATGCTTCCTTATCCAGATATTCAAAGGGATTTTTCCCTCTCTCTAGCTGGTCGGTTCTTGATCATTCTGGGAAAGGAATAATGAAATGGAATTTAATTATTGATTTCATATCACTGTAGTCTCCCTCCCGGGTGTTCGTTCTCTCACAAGAACGACGGCTGTGAAGAAAGTCACTTTGACCGAAGACGAGTTTAATTGAATTTCAGTTGAGCCTGAAGTAGCAATTGATGGTGATCAAGAGCAGTTTATAGCCAAAGGCGAGAATGTCACGTTGACCTGTCGATACAACTCTTCACCTCCTGTGTCTGAGGTACGGTGGGTAAAAGATGGAAAGGTGATTGCAATAAATTCTACTGTGACCAACAATGGATCAAGAGTGACTGTAACCTATTATGATGACAGTTTTTCACAGCTCTCAATCGTCTCAGCTTCCTCGCAGGATTCTGGAAATTACACTTGCTATGTTACAAATGGAGTAAGTAATACGACAGCTTTGACGTCGATGGATGTTCAAGGTATGTACATCAGAGATGAACATGTGCGCTACATGTAATGCGACATTAGCACAGCATTATTTCTCTTATTCCTGGTTAAAAGGTTTTTGGATGTTTTGTCTTCATTGTTGAAAACAGGCCTTCAAGGAAGCTCGGTGTAAAACTAATTCATAAGAAAAATTGAACGAACACCAGATCTGTAGTATGGTGTCTTAAAAAGTGTAAGGATTCCTTCTCTTCTATTCTTCTATGTTCAGCCACGCATGCGCCCTATTGGTTTTTTTCGGAGACAAAACTGTACCAACGAAACAAAAGAGACGTAAATGTAAGCATCAAAGTATTTACTCACTAAAAAATATTTGCCTTGCTTTCAAGCATTCAAAAAGATATTCAATTCTTTGTCTCAATTCTTATATACCAACCATTCTTTTATGAAGCATTGAAAGTTGACTAACGAACTTTAGAAAGGTTCAATCGAAGACCTACGAGCAAAGTCGTATAATTCCTTGGAATACCGAGTAACTAACACAAATATTTCTGCTCTCTTACAGAGAAGCCTTCCACTAAACTACAGCCAGAATCTGTCACCGTCAAGGAGGGAGAAAATGTAACGTTATTTTGTAACTCTTCTGGAAGCTATCCAACGATAACGTGGAAATTCAAAGGATCTGATGTAACCATCTTGGGGGATTCAAGGATCAGTTTTGCACTTGACAAAAGAAATCTGATTATAACGAACGTAAGCAGGGAAAACAAAGGAGAATACAAATGTTTTGCGAGCAACAATGTTGGAAATGATACATCCAATACTGCCGTTGTGTCTGTTAAATGTAAGTACAACGCAATTGTAACTGACCGTTAACAGCTGTTAGTGACCGAGTCTTGTAGTTTCTGTACCCTTAATTTTCTTTCCTGCCTTTTGTTGAAAAGACAAAAAACTCAGCATTCTAAACTTGACATCTTAACACTTAAGTAATTAAGTAATTTTGAGGGCCACAAGTTTTATTAGCCTCTGGCTATTAAGTGCTACCCTCTTTAAATAAAGGCTTTCATTCATTCATTCACTTAAGTAATTAGTTGATTTGGTTTTAAAAAAATTAAATCATTTGAACGTCTGCCGGAGGTAATCAATCGAGGTGGAGGTGAATGAAAAGAGATGGATATCTTCCACGTTCATTCAATTCAGTTTTGTAGAAAATGCCAACTTTTTCAGTTTTTTGTGAAATATGTATGATTTTGCTGCGACTTCATTTTTACTTTTTTTTACTTATGCATTAATAGTTGGACCTGAAATCTCTGAACCTCCAAGAGAAGTCACGAAAGAACAAGGGCAAATCGTCGTGTTTAGTTGTGTAGTAGCAGGATACCCTACACCTAATGTTACTTGGACAAAGAATGAATTCAAATTGAGTGTGGCAGTACAGTCGCGATTCAATGTCTCCTCTATGGACGGGAATCACAGTTTAACAATAACAGATCTTCAGCCGTCAGATTCTGGACAATACAGATGTGTAGCTAATAATAGTTTGGGTGCTTCTACTTCATCTGCAGCCAATCTATCAGTACAATGTGAGTGTAAAACGTTTATATTTGTAACCTGCAAGGATTTTGTTAATTGAGTTCCTTGCATCGTTGACCACAAATTCGTCACATCTGTATTATTTAGAAAGCCATCGAACCTCTGTTGTTATTCTTACTAATACTTGAAATGGCAAAAGAATGAGTCTATAGCTAAGCTCATGATGCAACTAAATACCTCACTGTATTAAAGACGTGTGTCGGGCACTGAGGGGAATACATTAACTAGCAGCGCCAAATTTTTTTCTCAGCTTCTTCTGAGTTCTTTTGTTTGAACTTCTCGATATAAGGGACGTACGCAAGTTGCGCTTATACCGTATTGAACTTTAAATGTAACAACATAGTATTAAGACAAATTAATATAGGCTAGGACTTTCTAAAGAAACTGTGGTGCTGCGTCGGTGGGGGTAACAAGGTAATTTGGTTATATCAACTAAGTTGAAATTGTAAATTGGCCACCGTAACGAATAAAAAAGCTGACGTTTCGAAACGTCACCTCTTTTATTCGTTACGGTGGCCAATTTACAATTTCAACTTAGTTGATATAACCAAATAACATAGTATTAAGGTAAAGAGTTTAGAACATTCCATTGAATTTTAGTTGCGCCAGAGGTGGCAATTGATGGAGATCAAACACAGTATGTAGCCAATGGCACTAATTTACAGCTGACATGCCGGTTCAACGCCTTGCCCACCGTGTCTAAGGTGCAGTGGGTAAAAGATGGGACTGTGATTGCATCAACTATCCCTGTGAACTTCAATGGGTCACGAGTGACTATCTCACACAATAATGAAAGCCAAGCTCAACTATCAATCAAAGCAGTTTCCTTGGATGATGCCGGAAATTACACCTGCAATAATACAAATAGTGTTGGTACCTTGTCGAGTCGGACATCGATTATTGTTCAAGGTATGGTACTAAAATGGACACGAACATGAAATTTCTGAAAGGAATTACTCGGTCTTCTCTTCTCATTTATTTCTAAAATTAAGTATCTACGAGGTTTCAAGGTATGTTACAGCATAGATGGATTTCAATATGCATTCTTCGAAAACATGCTCTCAGCCGTACTTGTCCCATTTAGGATCCTCCTTCTGGGTTTCGTTTTTTTTTCTTTGTTTTTGGTTTGACTTTTTCTTTCTCGGCCGTCAAGGATCAGAAAAAGAAGTTTGTTGTGAAGGTCAATGAACTATTTCATGGTCCATTATTCGATCGTTTATAAGCCTGATGGCCATTGTTTAAGATAAGAAATGACACACATTGAAAGACCATTATGTTTGTGTTCCTCTGAGACCTCAAGGCAAACCTACTTTTCACCTGTGTCTGTAATGAGCACTTTTGTAAAATTTCACATTTAACGGTTAAAAGAGGTACTTCAACGTTGTTTGGGAATTATCCTTTAACGAAAGAAGATAGTTGTACTCTACTCTCGTACATTCCTGGAGATGTATCACCCTTAGATCGCATGCGTTAACCTCAACTTTTGCCTAGACAAGGGGTAGGCATTAAGTCTTAAGGTGGCTCGTACTAGTTTCCTCGCGCGGGCAGATAACTCTTGCGTCACGCGCGAGAGAAACGTGCGAAAGAAGCGCGAGATTAAAAGACGAACAAAGATAGCGGCTGGGCGCGAGGATTTTTTTTCTGCTTTTGTGAGCAGTTCACCTAAGAGTTTGTATTTCATTTCTTGAGCGGCCACTGTGAATGCAGGAGATAGAAACTAAGATAAAAAAGACGATTTTCGGAGAAGTAAAGGTTGCTTTACTTCACATCTAAAAGAAATAATCAACCGATATGAAATCTTGCGACGGCGAAAAAAGAAGAACTCAAGTGAAGGATAATCTACCTGAAGCGGAAGAAGACTTTGAAACTTAAAGGAAAATATTATGATATAGCCAGAAGTCGTGTGTAGGATTTTTAAGGTGAACCTGGGAGGTTGTCTTTGACAGCTGTTTAATGATTTTCTTAGCAGTAAACGTCTATAAACATCAGATCGTAGGCGCTCGCGCGAGCACACGCAATTGTCAGCGGTAGCTATAACAGATCATGAGCAAATGTCGATCTTATAGAATCCAGATTTTTAAATGCGCGACAACGCGCGTGGAAATTGTTAAACTCACGAAAGCTATTGCAGGAAAACAAGTCCGGGTGGGTCACCGTTTTAGTTTTCGAGTTATTTAAGCCACGAGCAAAAAAATGCGTCTGAATAGGCCTATGAAAGGGTTGCCATGGAAACTGCTAATGACAAAATGACACCTATTTTTGGATAACCAATGATTATATAATTTAACCCCGTAAAAATGTTCAACTGGCTTTGGTCAGTCTTTCTATTGTATTCTTTCAAAGTTACAAACCATCAAAAAGATGAAAACCGGTACGAGCCACCTTAAAACTGAAAGTCAGCTTAAGGGGAGTTTAGTTTGAGTTTGAATTTATCAACTTTATTGGTCTCATAAGTTATACATATACAGAAATAAAAGAAATTAAAAAAGAACCAAATGCGATTGCGCGAACGGAAACAAAATCCAATGCGAGGCGCAATCCGAAATCTAAAAAGAAAAAATATATATCCGATAATAAAAATAAAATTTAATTTAAATAATTTAACTGTGATTAAATTTAGATAGTGTACAGTACGGTGCAAGTAAAATCAGTCAGATATAAATTAAGAGCGATGGCAAGGGCAATTACGGGAGAGAAACCAGGTGCAGTGAAGGCATGTCAATATTATAAGTAGTGTCCAGTAAAGTAAAGTAAGTGGCGCGCAGAAAATTTTTAAAAATACTTAGACTCGAAAATTTGTCATGAGAGGCGAGATTACAGATAATGTTCCAGGGTTTAACAATTCTATTAAAAAGGAGTACTGAAAAGTTGCAGTTTTACAGTAAGCAGGTTTTAGTACGAGAGTAGGAGAGAAAAATTGTCATGCTGAACAGCCATATATAGGATCGATAACAAGGCGTCACATTAATGAAAGAGCTCCTTGCTTTTATACAGTGAGGCCTTTGATCAAGACGAACCCACAGGCTAGTCCAGTCAACGAAGGGAGAAACTTGACCCTATTTTGCAACGCTACTGGAAGCTCTCTATCAATATCATGGGAAAAAAATGGATTTGGTATAGATTCTAGTGAGGATTCGAGGATCCGTTTGCAAGCAGACAACAAGCAGCTGACAATAACTAATGTGACCAGGGAAGACAACGGAACATACCAGTGTGTGGTGAGCAACAAGGTTGGAAACGCTACCTCTAATGCCACCCTAGTAACTGTTCAATGTGAGTGCAGTTTTGATGTACAAGTTGTTGCGAATTGTCAATGAACTGAAAATACCTGTCTGACCCAAGATATGACAGAACGGATTCCTTTTTATATAAAACCTTGTGGGGCGGTTGAGTTTTTCTGGAAAGTCTTTTTTTTTTTCTCTCTTGTGACACAACAGAGTTCTATCAGATCGAGCAAGAAGCTGATGGTTTTGAGGATTTTGAAATCCAGTTTGCATGATGCTCAAGTTTTCAGCAATTATCGCGCTGAACCGGCATTCCAAGTTGTGCCTCCGAATTGTGAATCAACCGATTTTGACTCAGTCAACATTCTTGCAGCTATCGTCTTAGGCGGGGTAAATTGCAACGAATCACTATTATTTTCTGGGGTTAGAACCGCAATCCTTAATAGGCAAAATTTTCAACTATCTGTGTTTTTGCTAGAGGCGTTATTGTTTCACTATTGCACAAAACTATCACCCGATCACTCATTTTTTATTGAAATAACAGCTGCATGGGTCTGGAAAGGGAAGTGACAAGCGGTGCAATATTTTGTGAATTACGACTGAAGTTGCAATGACTTGCAGCCCTTCTGTCCATTATTTTTTAAATCTTTTTTTGCTTTTGTTTCTTTTTTAATATATAAGTTGGGTCTGAAATCTCCAAACCTACAATGAATGCCACTAAAGTGGAAGGACAAACTGTTGTATTCAGTTGCTTGGTAGCAGGATACCCTAGACCTGATGTTGCTTGGACAAAAAATAACGTTGAATTCACTGAAGCAGCAAATTCAAGATCGACCATCTCTTCCAAGGACGGGAATCACAGTTTGACAATAATAGGTGTTCAACAGTCAGATACAGGACAATACAGATGTGTCGCTAACAATAGTTTACATACTTCCACTTCATCTCCAGCGACCCTTACTGTGCAATGTGAGTTTATATACAGCCAAACACTAACGATAAAAGTCCGACGTTTCGGCGACATCTTGGCGCCATTGTCAAGGAAAACTATATTAAATATGCGATCTCAAGAGTAACATAAGAGTCCAGGGTCACTATTTTGCATAGGTCAGCCAAAGACTTTAGCGCGAATTGAATCTGATGGTATGTTCAAACACGGTCGTAATTGTTTAAGGAGTAACATCTCATTAACGAGACAATCAAACACTGGTTTAAGAGGCGCAAGATCGCCCAGGAGTTTCCGACAAGCGAACCAAAGCCTCAGCTCATTGATCAACAATGCGTTGTGTATAACTTCATGTGTGACCAGTGCGATGCTGGTTATGTCGGATACACCGCGTGGCCATCTCTTTGTTCGCGTTGATGGACATAGAAACAAGACCTCGTCAGTTCGCAAACACTATGACGATAGGCGCGCAGGCAGGATTTCGGATGACTTTCACAGTTGTTTTAAGGCGTTGAAAAAATGCCATAACAAGTTTGATTGTCTCGTTAATGAGAAAATTAATTAAGTTACTCTTGAGATCGCATATTTAATTTAGTCTTCCTTGTCAATGGCACCAAGAAATCGCCGAAACGTCGGACTTTTATCGTTAGTTTTTGGCTGTATATGTTTATCGAAATAAATGTGAGTATAAAAATAAACAATCTCCAAAACATTCAAGAACTAAATGCTTATTGGCTTTTTGTGTAGTTTACCACAGATATAGGTTTTTCAAAGCCTTTGTACCTTTGGAAGTACTTTTCTGAGTATTTCAATTAGACTAAAATGAGTTGACACCTGAGTATACGATGCAGTGCAGTTCTTTAGTGCTAAAGGTCGTTGCTGACTGTTCTTGATATAGGTGACGTATTCAAAATGTCATTGTTCCGTATTGAACTCTAAGTATAACTCTGTATTGTATGGGAAAAACTGGTTTTAGAACATATTATTTTATTTCAGTTGCGCCAAAGGTGACAATCGATGGAGATCAAAGACAGTATGTAGCCACCGGCACTAATTTACAGCTGACATGCCGCTTTAACGCCTTGCCTCCCGTTTCTGGGGTTCAGTGGGTTAAAGATGGGAATGTGATTGCATCAACCCTTACTGCGCCCTTGAATGGGTCACGAGTGAATATTTCACTTCATAATGAAAGCCAAGCTCAGCTGGTGATCACTGCAGTTTCCTTGGCAGATTCTGGAAATTATACCTGCAATGTTACAAATAATGTTGGAATCTCCTCGAATTGGACCTCGATTCTCATTCAAGGTATGTTGCGATGTTGATGGACTTGAAAATTTGCTTTCTGTGTTTTTTCTTGGCCGCAAATAGTCAGAAAAAGAATTTCGATGTGTAGGTCAAGGAACTATTTTATGATCCAAGATAAGATCTTTCATAGAGCTTGTGGCCACATTGCGTACATTAAAAGACAGTTATGTATGTTTTCCGCTGAGTTATCTTCGCATATCAACTTTTTACCTGTGTCAGTAACATGTTTGACTAAGCGATGTTTAAAAAAACACTTAGCTCAAAAAACTTACTTCAAGAATTGTTTTGGAAATCATCGTGTTAAAAGGGAAAATAATTTTCCGTCAAACAGGAGAATTTCCATTTCAGGAGATACATCATTTTTAGATCGCATGCGTAAATGTAGACACCAACTTTTGCCAAGGGTAGGAGCGGGCATTAAGTCATAAAAAGTAAATAATCGGATTAAGAAAATGCCTTAAAGGAAGGAAAAAATTGACGTGCTGAGCTACCATAGAATCGATAACAAACCTTTACATCTATATAAGAGGTCTTTGCACTATTACAGTGACGCCTTCAATCAAGACGAACCTACAAGCTGATCCAGTCAACGAGGGAGGAAACTTGACTTTATTTTGCAACGCTTCTGGAAGCTCATTGGCGATATCATGGACAAAAAATGGTTCTGGTATAAATTCCAGTGAGGACACGAGGATTCGTCTGCCAGGAGACAAAGAGCAGCTGACCATAACGAATGTGAGTAGAACAGACAATGGAGCCTACCAGTGTGCGGCGAGCAACAATGTTGGAAATGTTACCTCCAATGCCGTCATAGTGACTGTTCGATGTGAGTACGATTATCGTTGACAAGTGTCGTAAATTACTAAAAATGTATGACTTTCATGAGCAATAATGAAATGAAAATCGAGTTTATTTAACGCTCTTTGGTGATTAACATTTTTGGAAGTTCAGTTTTATTGTCCTTCTCCTGTGACACAACATGGTTCTTTCGAATCGAAAAAAGGAGCTGATCGTTATGAATATTTCTGACCCACAATTTGTACGATGCTCATTTTTCCAGCGGTTATGATGTTGTGCAGGCAATTTAGGGTTATGGATGCGAGTTTGAATTTTTAGAAACGATTTTTATTCAGTCAATATATGTGCAACTGCCATCTTGAGCTGAAAAATGGCGACGATGGTTATTCTACTGGAACAAAGCAATCCCTAGCGACAAGTTAATCTGAAAACTGTTTATTGCTTTAAGTGTTTTGAAATGATTCAATTACCACTGTTGATGATCGCAAACGTGTTTACTTAAGCTGTTTTGATGAGATGTTTTGAGTGTTGAAGGAGAAGGTTGATTATGTCCTGGTCACTTATCTTTTACTCAAATCATAGCTGCATGGTTATGGAGGGTAAATGACGAGTGGTGACATACGTTTGAAATTGCAGTGACTTCAAATTATCATTTTTCATTTCTTTAATTTTTTTTTTTACCAGTTGGGCCTGAAATATCCCAAGCTCCAAGTGATACCACGAAAGTGGTAGGAGAGACCGCTGTGTTCAGTTGTTTGGTAGCAGGCGACCCTACGCCTGATGTTGCTTAGACAAAGAATGACATTGAATTGAATATAGCAGCAAATTCACGATTAAGTCGCTTTGATAAGGATGAAAATCACAGTTTGACAGTAACAAATGTTGAACAGTTGGATGCTGGAAAGTACCGATGTGTCGGCAGTAACATTTTGGGTAACTCCACTTCATCTCCAGCGACTCTTACTGTGCAATGTGAGTGTAAATTTAGTTTTTCTTCAAAACATCCGAGTAATAAAGGTTTCATTGTGATTTTTCGTTGTTGACCACCAACAAAAATGTAGATATGGGTTCTTGCAAAGCCTGTCAACCTTTGGTGGTACTTTGCCGAGGATTTTGAATTAATTGAATCGTCAAATTGACCATTTGGCTCCTTTTCCTTAGTTTGAAGTTCTTGATATAAGGGACTTAGGCAAATTGCGGTTATTCTGTATTGACTCTAACTTTAACTAAGAAAAGTTGTTTTATAACGCTTTATAAATTGCAGTTTCGCCGGAGGTGGCAATTGATGGAGATCAGGTTCAGTTTGTCGCAAATGGCACACATTTACAGCTGACATGCCGCTTTACCGCTTTGCCTCCCGCGTCTGAGGTGCAGGGGATAAAAGACGAGACTGTGATTGCATCAACCCTCACTGCGCCCCCGAATGGGTCACGAGTGAATATTTCACATCATAATGAAAGCCAAGCTCAGCTGTCAATCAAGGCAGTTTCCTTAAAAGATTCTGGAAATTACACATGCAATGTTTCAAATGTTGTTGGTAGCTCCTCGAATAGAACATCAATTATCGTTCAAGGTATGGTATTAAAATGGACACGAACATGAAATTTCTAGGAGAAGGTCTTACAGGCCTGACTTTTTTCAGGTCTGATTTTCGCTATTGCATAAATAGCGCTATCTACTGCGAGGATCGCACATCTCACGTATCTAATACCGCAGTTCAAAATAAAAGAACTTCATATATTCATTGCATCTCATTTATCACTTTCAAGGGTTTATTAAGAATCAACTTAACGGCCTGCTCCCAGTTGGCTTGTTAGCTCAATTGGTAGAGCGCTGCACTAGTATCGCAGAGGTCAGTGGTTCGAGTCCCGTACAGGCCTGATTTTTTTTTTCAGGTCTGATTTAACGCGATTGCATAAATAGCGCTATCTACTGCGAGGATTGCACATCACACGTGAGGTCTTATCATGTCGTCCATTTCTAAAATTAACTATCCACGAGGTTTCCTTTGCTTTTGCTAGTTTTTTTCTTTTGGAAAGATTTTTTACCCCAGTATCGGTTTGTTCTCTAGAAAAATCCAAATGTGCTTTACACTCCTGTGTTCTGGGGATATCTCCGTTTTGCTTCGACTTCAACTTACATTTAATGAAACAGGTAAGGATAAGGGTGGGAATAAGTCCTAAGACTGAATAACCAGCTCCTGAAAACACCTTGGAAAAAAAGAAAAGATTTAACCATTTTAGCTCCCGAGAAAAAAAAAAAGAAGTAATAATAGACAGATTTTTCATTCATAACAAACCTTTGTCCGTTTCTGCAGTTACGCCCACCATCGAAAAGGACCCAATAGCTGTTCCAGTAAAGGAAGGAGAGAACTTTACTCTATTTTGCAACGCTTCTGGAAGCTCTCTGATATTATCATGGACGAAAAATGGATCTGTTATAGATCCCAGGGACGACTCGAGGATACATTTGTCGACAGACAACGAGCAGCTGACAATAACGAATGTGAGCAGGAAAGACAACGGAGCATACCAGTGTGTGGCGAGTAACCAGATTGATAATGCTACCTCCCACGCCGCCATAGTCACTGTTCAATGTGAGTTCACCTCTGGTTTACCGTGCGTTACGAATTGTTAAAGGAGAGAAAAAATTTCATTGGCGCAAGAAACGACTAAAATATAAAACGATGTATATTTGGCGTTTATTATAAAATGTTTGGGAAATTCTGTTTTATTCGTACTCTTTTGTAATACCGCAGTGCTTAAAACCAACAGGTCGTACAACATCTTCTAAATCATGTTTGGTTTTGTAGAGACTGATGATTTCTTTTTCTTTCTTTGTGTTGTTAGTTGCCCCTGAAATCTCCCAATCTCCAAGTAATGCCGTGAAAGTGGAAGGAAAAACTGTTGTGTTCAGTTGCGTAGTGGCAGGATACCCTGAGCCTGATGTCGCTTGGACAAAGAATGGGGTGAAATTGAATGCGTCAGGAAATGCGCGACTTGATGTCTCTTCCAATAATGGAAACCACCAATTGAATATATTAAAAGTTCAAAAATCAGATGCAGGAATATACAGATGTGAGGCTACCAACAGTCTGGATACCGCGAGTTCATCTCCAGCGACACTTACAGTACATTGTGAGTCTAAACGTAGCTTGTCTCTGAAACATGCGAGTGTTAATATCAGTATTGGTCTATTTAGTTTTTTCTTTTTTTTAATTGTTGTCACTTTTTGTACCTTAGATCCTTCTTTTTTCCAAACCCTACCAGTTTTTGGAGTATTTTAATTTGTTCTGGAATTGACTTTAAGTGGTTAGCAGCCAAATTCAAAATGTTATTACGTACTTTGATGGATGAATGTATGAAGGACATTGGCGCCAAGACATCAATTTTATTCATTGAAATTTTACCCTATAATTGCGATCTTTCTCTCTCCGTCGCTCCATTTCTTGTTTTAGTTCTTTCACAAACCTACTTATCCGCAGGTAGACTATTGTACAATTTTAGCCATCTATCCAGCAATTAACAATTGGTTCATGCTTTAGCGTGCACTATCGAGTTATGGAGCACGTGGGAAGTTTGGAGAGCACGAAAGAAGCTAGAGTTGCCCTCGGCTATCGCCTCGGGCAACTCTTACGCTTCTTTCGTGCTCTCCAAACTTCCCGCGTGCTCCATAACTCGATAGTGCACAGCTGAAAGCATGAACCAATTGTTTTAGAACATAGCCGGTGGAATTGTGTATCAAATGCGACGCGAAAAACGGACAACAATATCAGTTGAAGCGAATCGTGACGGCGCTGATGCCGAGTCTTCTTTTCCTTTGTTTTTCTCTTTTTCTGCCTCATTTAAGAACTCTAGCCCATGGGAAAAGGTCGAAACATTATCTTCGTTTTCGGACTAGCAAGCCGAGTTTCTGTTTGTATCCATTATTATCGCGAAATGTATTATTTTTCCCCACCCTAGCAATGGCCGCTCGCGCGAAAAAAAATTTTCTGGCGAAGTCGGATTTGCCGACGCTATCAGCGTGCACTATCGGGATTTTGAGCACGCTTACGTATAATGAATTTGATTGCGCGACTCTGCTAGCTATGTTCTAAACCTAATTTAAGAATTTGTATACTCAGTATAGTCCATGATTTTGATACGACACCAGTTTGTATAGACATTAATGATATTAACTGTACGGTGAACGGAGGACAAGTGATAAGAAATATTAATTGAACTGTGTAGAGCGTAATTTGGACGGAAATCATATGCGTGATTTCAAAAATGAATGAGCGCACAACGCGAGTTTGATTTGAAATCACAAGAATGATTTCAGACCAGAATTGAACGACTCGAAGTTTAATTACCATTTTACTAGATCCATTTTTAAATCGCAATACAGGGTTTTTTAGCCTGTTAACAATATCTTATTAACCCAGCACTGAGCTGGTTTTAAAAAAGTTGCAAATGTTTCCTTAATTTTACTACAATTTGATATTTTTTTTAACCACAAACAGACCTTTATTCTGATTGGTTGATGAGTTTTATTAAGATTTCTCATTAGCAAGGAAAAAGATGCGATTAAGAGCAAAGAATGGCACGATTCGGGATAAATCGCACCAATCAGATTGCAAGGATCGCCAATGATTTTAAAATTGACATAATAAAAAACTGATAGCCCATGATGTTGATGATGATGATGCTGATACAAATATAATCATTTTATCAAATTTCAGTTGATCCAGAAGTTACAATTGATGGTGATAAAGAGCAGATTGTGGCTAAGGGCGACGATATCAAGATAACTTGTCGGCATAAGGCTCTACCTCCTGCGTCTGAGTTGCAGTGGATAAAAGATGGAACGGTGATTTCGAAAAATTCTACAATAGTGATCAATAACACCCGCCTGAGTATTTCGCACTTCAATGAAACCCTCATACAGCTGTTAATCAATGCATCCATCTTGGCGGATAGTGGGAATTACACCTGCAATGTCACAAATGACGTTAATAGTACGTCGGAATCCAAATCGATAATTATTGAAGGTGTGTAAGAGTTGTTGACAAATTCTCTTTTTACCTTTAGGGCAGTAGCAAGGTAGGGCAGTAGCAAGCTGTAATCACTCTTTGAAGACTTAAGAAAATTGAAGATATCCGATGCAGGGGATACTAAGCAAAAATTTCTTGAGAGCGGTGTCTCATGTGAGGCTTAAGGGCGTTTTGTAAAGTGCATATTTAGGGGATGAAAAAGGGGCTGTATTGCTTATTTATCATTAAATACTTGCCGTTTAAATTGGCTCTCCAAACTTTCGCACAAGGCCATTGTACGCGGTTTTTACTTGGACTCTAATTATATGCGCAGTAGGGTGTCGAAGACAAAAATATCTTCATCTAGGTTTGATCAGAAGGGAGAGCTCTACTCTTTCTAAGACTGCGAAATCCTTAAGCAGTAACTTCCTATGAAGTCTCCATGCAATAACATCATCGAATAATTTAGTGGAGATTTGAAACTTTGAAGAAATGATGGAGACCTTTCAGAGTAAGATTTTTCTTCTGTTTTCCCTTATACAGTTAAGCCTTCGATCGCTTCTCAACCACAGAGTGTTTCTCCAGAAGAAGGAAGCAATGTCACTTTGCGTTGCAACGCTACTGGAAGCCCTATACTTCATACGTTCTGGACGTTTGATGGATCTGTAATAGAAGAAAATGAGAATTCCAGGATCAGTTTATCCAGTGACTCTCAAGAGTTGACAATAACGAATGTGGAAAGAGAAGACAGTGGAAAGTACAGATGTGCTGTGAAAAACAGGGTTGGAAATGACACTTCTGAACCCTCTGTAGTAAACGTGTTATGTAAGTATAGCATAAATGCTATTTTAAGTTAGGAAATCGTACTGGTCGAGCCAAATCAGATTTCAGAGAAGTGACTTTTTATCCGGGACCAAGAGAGGATAATCTTCTCTTACGGTTACCGGTGAGTTATGGAACAATTTTTAGGCCGAGGAAAATGTCGTGGAACTATAAAAGATAAATAGATTTGCGCGTTCTGAAAATTTCCGAGTTGCTTTACAATGTTCTAAGTCTAAGGTCTAAACAGTTCTTTGAATTCTATCTGATGGAAAGACAATAACCTAGGGATTTTTTTTTTCACAAATGAGACACAAAACAAAACAAACAAAAAAAAACAAACAAAAACACAGAAACAAACCAAATTTATTCATTTTGAGAACTTAAACACATATCTATAAATCCCTACTTGTAACATAGCGAAGCTAATCGAGACGGAAGGGAAAAAAACATTAAAATAAATTCTTCAATATCAAGTTTTGACTGTACAGAGCTGACGAAACGACTGAGCGAGCATGCATATACATGAACAACGAGAAACAGTACGATAAGGTATAGATCAATCGATTAGGAATTATTTATTACAACTGGAATGAAACCACGTCAAAAAACAAAACAAAGCAAACAAAAACAACAACAACAAATGAAACCATAAAGATTATACTTTTCTATATTTATCAATCACTGTATAAAAGTCAGCATAAATATCGTCTCGCATACCATTAAAAAGTAAATAAGGCCTTACCAAAAATATGGAACTCGATCTCCTGTTGGAGTGTGATTAATTACATTTGTGGATGAAATCAGATTACGTTGTTTCAGACAGTCTAAGGAGTTACTTATGTTTAACCCACTTCATACGTACAGGATGGCTTCTACTTGTTGCCAAAAAAAAAGTATCCTTGAACGAAGTAAGAGTATCTCTGATCAATCATTTGGCTTCTAGTTCGTTTATAGATTTATTTCTCTATAATTTTTTTTTTTTTTTTGTCACAGATCAACCTGAAATCGTTACGCACCCTAAGAATAATACACAAGAAGAAGGACTTTCCTTGAACTTATTCTGTAACGCTACTGGAAATCCATCACCAACACTATCGTGGACCAAAAATGGAAATTCTTTGAGTGACAACAAAGGGATAACTTTCTCAGGAAACAACGAGACGCTGTCTATTGCGATTCTTAACAGAACAGACAGCGGAAATTACCGATGTGTTGCCAGCAACAGCCTTAGAAATGATAGTTCAAGTGCAGCAACAGTAGACGTACTTTGTAAGTGTTCACTTATTTCTTTCCTGCTTTACCAAATTCAGAATGCGAAACTCTAGCCATTTTTGTTGTCTGTGAAGGCTTCAGTGTAATCTGGCGGTCCCAGGCTCAAATCCTTCACCCTGCTACTCGGACTGGATTTGTTCTGGGTTATCCGGAGTTCAACGCCTTGACTGCGCTTTGTGTCCAGCCAAGTGGTCTGCCTCCCCTTCAAGCTTCGGTTTTTATGCACTGCGTTTATTCATAGTGTTTCAGTCTGCTCGTATTGGCCTTGGAAAGACCACCAAGGGTAGTGACACTTAAGAATGCATGAACGTTAATGGGACTCTATTACTAAAATAAAAACTGAGGTATCTGAGACAAATGAATGGGAAAAGGGCTGTAGTAATGGATTACGATAAGTTGGAGGTAATAGCCTGGGAAATAGCTTTTCAAATATTAAAGTGGATGCTAAATATAGAGCAAACCATTTTTACCACGTATTTTTATCCATGAGAACCAGAGAACTAAACACTGAGAAAACTTCTTATATCATTGGCGACGCCACTTACGGACAAAAAGCATAATCTTTACTTGCACTATTCGAATTTCCACAAAAATGCAATTGATGCAAACCTTGAATATGGAAATGATTCAATCATACGCCGAAATTAGAATGTATTCGTATAGTATTCATGGGAAGATAACTGGCTTGCTATTTCAATTTTATTTTACATAATTTTTTCTCTGTTTTAAATAATCTCACTTGGTTCGTCTTCGAGTATTTTTGCGAGTCCTTCGTGAAAATATAGATTATAGTGCCGGCATAGGAGATTTTAGATTATTTTGATAAAGGTCGCTCATTATCGCTAATGGAATAAACTGTAAATCATGTTCTCGTATTTATGTTAAAAGATAAAATAATTAGCTCAGAGAGAGAAAAAAGAAAAAAAAAAAGCCTTGTAGTCTTTCGCATTAGTAAAAACTCTTATTTTGATGAATACAAAAAATGACAAGGGCTTTGAGCTATTTAAAGTCATAGGCCTGTAGCTTTCGAAATTTACTATCGTGAGGTAATTAGTACGTGACAGTTTTATTTTCTAATTCCCAGATGCATCTGGAATCTTGGAAAATCCAAAGAATGCCATCATAGTTGAAGGAGAAGAAGCTCTTCTTAGTTGCGTGGTGGATGGAAATCCTTCACCAAAAGTTACTTGGACGAAGAATGAGGAAAAAACTAAATATAACAGATCTGCGACTAACAGCGTCATCACAGAACAACAATGGCTTATACTATTTTGCGAAACGAAACGAAACGAAACGAAACGAAACGAAATTGTACTATTTTGCGAAACGAAACGAAACGAAACGAAATTTTGCGAAATGGCGTTTTTTCACCTTTATTTAGCAAATATGTCCTCTTCGTCCGAAACAAAATGTGTCCACTAATAAAATGATCAATATTTCTAAGAGCCTGGTCACCTCTCATTTTATTGACCATAATAGAACTCGTTTCGCAAAGTAGTAATTTTGGCAAAATTACTATTTTGCGAAATGGCGTTTTTTCGCTTTTAATTAGTAAATATGCCCTCCTCGTCCGAAACAAAATGTTTCCACTAATAAAATGGTCAATATTTCTAAGAGCCTGGTCACCTCTCATTTTATTGACCATAATAGAACTCGTTTCGCAAAGTAGTAATTTTGACAAAATTACTATTTTGCGAAATGGCGTTTTTTCGCTTTTAATTAGCAAATATGCCCTCCTCGTCCGAAACAAAATGTTTCCACTAATAAAATGGTCAATATTTCTAAGAGCCTGGTCACCTCTCATTTTATTGACCAAAATAGAACTCGTTTCGCAAAGTAGTAATTTTGACAGAATTACTATTTTGCCAAATGGCGTTTTTCGCCTTTATTTAGCAAATGTGTCCTCTTCCTCCGAAACAAAATGTGTCCACTAATGAAATGATCATTATTTCTAAGAGCCTGGTCACCTCTCATTTTATTGACCATAACAGAACTCGTTTCGCAAAGTAGTAAATTTGACAGAATTACTATTTTGCGAAATGGCATTTTTTGACCTTTATTTAGCAAATATGTCCTCTTCGTCCGAAACAAAATGTTTCTACTAATAAATGATTAATATTTCTAAGAGCCTGGTCACCTCTTTTTTATTGACCAAAATAGAACTCGTTTCGCAAAGTAGTTATTTTGACAGAATTACTATTTGCGAAATGGCGTTTTTTCACCTTTATTTAGCAAATATGTCCTCTTCGTCCGAAACAAAATGTTTCCACTAATAAAATGATCAATATTTCTAAGAGCCTGGTCACCTCTGGTCACCTTATAACGTATTTTCCTAGCAGTTTGACCAAACATCAAGTGTTCATTGAGTTCGGCTGGAATTAAGATCGGCGTTTGAATCAGTTGAGTCCTTCTAAATAATTCGGGTTGGCCTTAGTTAAAATTTGGTTTGGCTCACGAAACGATCGACGTTTGAACTGGGCCTAACTTTCAAATGCACGCGAAGTTTAAAATTATAGTTTTAGATATTTCACGAGTTATTTTTGGTATCAGCAATGTTATTTTTCCTCTTAATGTTTTACTTAACTGCAATGGACGGTCATTCCAAACGTGAAGCGTTAGAAATAATTAAAACACTGGCCACCGACTCTGCAATAATTTACGACTTCTAGTTAAATTAATGACATACGTCGTGACTTATTAACTAAATATTTACAATTTAAAATCTTAAGTACGATGAGTTCTTTATGGTGCCAAATTTTGATTCAGCGGCACCATGTGTGACAAATTTATAGCCAATAATTAATTTCCCACAGGAATAACACTTTGTTCCAGGCCTTAAACTAACCACTTAAGAAGGCGTGAAATGTGCGAGTAAGCGATATCAATAGCACGACTAGTAAATTAACTTCAGGGATTGTGTTGCGCATTTTATTAGTGAACATATTTTGTTTCGGACGAAGAGGACATATTTGCTAAATAAAGGCGAAAAAACGCCATTTTGCAAAATAGTAATTTTGTCAAAATTGCTACTTTGCGAAACGAGTTCTATTTTGGTCAATAAAATGAGAGGCGACCAGGGTCTTAGAAATATTGATCATTTTATTAGTGGACACATTTTGTTTCGGACGAGGAGGGCATATTTGCTAAATAAAGGCGAAAAAACGCCATTTCTCAAAATAGTAATTCTGTCAAAATTACTACTTTGCGAAACGAGTTCTATTTTGGTCAATAAAATGAAAGGTGACCAGGCTCTTAGAAATATTGATCATTTTATTAGTGGACACATTTTGTTTCGGACGAGGAGGGCATATTTGCTAAATAAAGGCGAAAAAACGCCATTTCGCAAAATAGTAATTCTGTCAAAATTACTACTTTGCGAAACGAGTTCTATTTTTGTCAATAAAATGAAAGGTGACCATGTTCTTAGAAATATTGATCATTTTATTAGTGGAAACATTTTGTTTCGGACGAGGAGGACATATATGCTAAATAAAAGCGAAAAAACGCCATTTCGCAAAATAGTAATTCTGTCAAAACTACTACTTTGCGAAACGAGTTCTATTTTGGTCAATAAAATGAAAGGTGACCAGGCTCTTAGAATTATTGATCATTTTATTAGTGGACACATTTTGTTTCGGACGAGGAGGGCATATTTGCTAAATAAAGGCGAAAAAACGCCATTTCGCAAAATAGTAATTCTGTCAAAATTACTACTTTGCGAAACGAGTTCTATTTTTGTCAATAAAATGAAAGGTGACCATGTTCTTAGAAATATTGATCATTTTATTAGTGGAAACATTTTGTTTCGGACGAGGAGGACATATATGCTAAATAAAAGCGAAAAAACGCCATTTCGCAAAATAGTAATTCTGTCAAAATTCCTACTTTGCGAAACGAGTTCTGTTATGGTCAATAAAATGGGAGGTGACCAGGCTCTTAGAAACATTGATCATTTTATTGGTGGAAACATTTTGTTTCGGACGAAGAGGACATATTTGCTGAATAAAGGTGAAAAAACGCCATTTCGCAAAATAGTAATTCTGTCAAAATTACTACTTTGCGAAACGAATTCTACTATGGTCAATAAAATGAGAGGTGACCAGGCTCTTAGAAATATTGATTATAATATTAGTGGAAACATTTTGTTTCGGACGAAGAGGACATATTTGCTAAATAAAGGCGAAAAAACGCCATTTCGCAAAATTTCGTTTCGTTTCGTTTCGTTTCGCAAAATAGTACAATTTCGTTTCGTTTCGTTTCGTTTCGCAAAATAGTATAAGCCAACAACAATCACAGTTTAACAATCACAAATGTTTACCGATCGATTCGGGACAATACAGATGTGTGGCTTTTAATAATGTTGGAAACTTGACTTCATCTCTAGGGACTTTAACAGTTCAATGTAAGTAGCTTATAAAATTTCCTTATTTTAAAAACTTTACAATCGGCTTGGATCAGTTTTTTCTTTAAACGTAATTGTGTTGGTATTTCAGCCTCTTAGCATAAAGGAAAACACAAACGTGTCGCTATTTTTGACGTCACGTTCTCGAACTCTCTTTATGTTGATATTGCTTTTGTAACCTTAGCAATG